>NW_027616684.1:0-212852 GCF_964187855.1 Myxine glutinosa | reverse complement strand
GTGGTTTTTCAACACTATCACAAGTGCAAAAAGTGTTTTTTCCACACTAATACAAGTGCAAAAGTGGTTTCCTGCACCAACACAAGTGTGAAAAGTGGTTTTTCAACACTAACACAAGTGTGAAAAGTGGTTTTTCAACACAAACACAAGTGCGAAAAGTGTTTTTTCCACACTAATACACGTGCAAAAGTGGTTTCCTACACCAACACAAGTGCGAAAAGTGGTTTTTCAACACTAACACAAGTGCGAAAAGTGGTTTTTCAACACTAACACAAGTGTGAAAAGTGGTTTTTCAACACTATCACAAGTGCAAAAGTGTTTTTTCCACACTAATACAAGTGCAAAAATGGTTTCCTGCACCAACGCAAGTGCGAAAAGTGGTTTTTCATCACTAACACAAGTGCGAAAAGTGGTTTTTCAACACAAACACAAGTGCGAAAAGTGGTTTTTCAACACTATCACAAGTGCGAAAAGTGTTTTTTCCACACTAATACACGTGCAAAAGTGGTTTCCTGCACCAAAACAAGTGCGAAAAGTGGTTTTTCAACACTAACACAAGTGCGAAAAGTGGTTTTTCAACACTAACACAAGTGCGAAAAGTGGTTTTTCAACAATATCACAAGTGCAAAAAGTGTTTTTTCCACACTAATACAAGTGCAAAAGTGGTTTCCTGCACCAACACAAGTGCGAAAAGTGGTTTTTCAACACAATCACAAGTGCAAAAAGTGTTTTTTCCACACTAATGCAAGTGCAAAAGTGGTTTCCTGCACCAACACAAGTGCGAAAAGTGGTTTTTCAACACTAACACAAGTGCGAAAAGTGGTTTTTCAACACTATCACAAGTGCAAAAAGTGTTTTTTCCACACTAATACAAGTGCAAAAGTGGTTTTCTGCACCAACACAAGTGTGAAAAGTGGTTTTTCAACACTAACACAAGTGCGAAAAGTGGTTTTTCAACACTATCACAAGTGCAAAAAGTGTTTTTTTCACACTAATACAAGTGCAAAAGTGGTTTCCTGCACCAACACAAGTGCGAAAAGTGGTTTTTCAACACTAACACAAGTGCAGAAAGTCGTTTTTCAACACTAACACAAGTGCGAAAAGTGGTTTTTCAACACTATCACAAGTGCAAAAAGTGTTTTTTCCACAATAATACAAGTGCAAAAGTGGTTTCTTGCACCAACACAAGTGCGAAAAGTGGTTTTTCAACACTAACACAAGTGCGAAAAGTGGTTTTTCAACACTATCACAAATGCAAAAAGTGTTTTTTCCACACTAATACAAGTGCAAAAGTGGTTTCCTGCACCAACACAAGTGCGAAAAGTGGTTTTTCAACACTAACACAAGTGCAAAAAGTGTTTTTTTCCACACTAATACAAGTGCAAAAGTGGTTTCCTGCACCAACACAAGTGCGAAAAGTGGTTTTTCAACACTAACACAAGTGCAAAAAGTGGTTTTTCAACACTAACACAAGTGCGAAAAGTGGTTTTTCAACACTATCACAAGTGCAAAAAGTGTTTTTTCCACACTAATACAAGTGCAAAAGTGGTTTCCTGCACCAACACAAGTGCGAAAAGTGGTTTTTCAACACTAACACAAGTGTGAAAAGTGGTTTTTCAACACTAACACATGTGCGAAAAGTGGTTTTTCAACACTATCACAAGTGCAAAAAGTGTTTTTTCCACACTAATACAAGTGCAAAAGTGGTTTCCTGCACCAACACAAGTGCGAAAAGTGGTTTTTCAACACTAACACAAGTGCGAAAAGTGGTTTTTCAACACTAACACAAGTGCGAAAAGTGGTTTTTCAACACTATCACAAGTGCAAAAAGTGTTTTTTCCACACTAACACAAGTGCGAAATGTGGTTTTTCAACACTAACACAAGTGCGAAAAGTGGTTTTTCAACACTATCACAAGTGCAAAAAGTGTTTTTTTCCACACTAATACAAGTGCAAAAGTGGTTTCCTGCACCAACACAAGTGCGAAAAGTGGTTTTTCAACACTAACACAAGTGCGAAAAGTTGTTTTTTCAACACTAACACAAGTGCGAAAAGTGGTTTTTCAACACTATCACAAGTGCAAAAAGTGTTTTTTCCACACTAATACAAGTGCAAAAGTGGTTTCCTGCACCAACACAAGTGTGAAAAGTGGTTTTTCAACACTAACACAAGTGTGAAAAGTGGTTTTTCAACACTAACACAAGTGCGAAAAGTTGTTTTTCAACACTAACACATGTGCAAAAAGTGTTTTTTCCACACTAATACAAGTGCAAAAGTGGTTTCCTGCACCAACACAAGTGCGAAAAGTGTTTTTTCAACACTAACACAAGTGCGAAAAGTTGTTTTTCAACACTAACACAAGTGCGAAAAGTGGTTTTTCAACACTATCACAAGTGCAAAAAGTGTTTTTTCCACACTAATACAAGTGCAAAAGTGGTTTCCTGCACCAACACAAGTGCGAAAAGTGGTTTTTCAACACTAACACAAGTGCGAAAAGTGGTTTTTCAACACAAACACAAGTGTGAAAAGTGTTTTTTTCCACACTAATACACATGCAAAAGTGGTTTCCTGCACCAACACAAGTGCGAAAAGTGGTTTTTCAACACTAAAACAAGTGCGAAAAGTGGTTTTTCAACACTAACACAAGTGCGAAAAGTGGTTTTTCAACACTATCACAAGTGCAAAAAGTGTTTTTTCCACACTAATATAAGTGCAAAAGTGGTTTCCTGCACCAACACAAGTGCGAAAAGTGGTTTTTCAACACTAACACAAGTGCGAAAAAGTGGTTTTTCAACACTATCACAAGTGCAAAAAGTGTTTTTTCCACACTAATACAAGTGCAAAAGTGGTTTCCTGCACCAACACAAGTGCGAAAAAGTGGTTTTTCAACACTAACACAAGTGCGAAAAGTGGTTTTTCAACACTAACACAAGTGCGAAAAGTGGTTTTTCAACACTATCACAAGTGCAAAAAGTGTTTTTTCCACACTAATACAAGTGCAAAAGTGGTTTCCTGCACCAACACAAGTGTGAAAAGTGGTTTTTCAACACTAACACAAGTGCGAAAAGTGGTTTTTCAACACTAACACATGTGCGAAAAGTGGTTTTTCAACACTATCACAAGTGCAAAAAGTGTTTTTTCCACACTAATACAAGTGCAAAAGTGGTTTCCTGCACCAACACAAGTGCGAAAAGTGGTTTTTCAACACTAACACAAGTGCGAAAAGTGGTTTTTCAACACTATCACAAGTGCAAAAAGTGTTTTTTCCACACTAATACAAGTGCAAAAGTGGTTTCCTGCACCAAAACAAGTGCGAAAAGTGGTTTTTCAACACTAACACAAGTGCGAAAAGTGGTTTTTCAACACTAACACAAGTGCGAAAAGTGGTTTTTCAACACTATCACAAGTGCAAAAAGTGTTTTTTCCACACTAATACAAGTGCAAAAGTGGTTTCCTGCACCAACACAAGTGCGAAAAGTGGTTTTTCAACACTAACACAAGTGCGAAAAGTGGTTTTTCAACACAAACACAAGTGCGAAAAGTGTTTTTTCCACACTAATACAAGTGCAAAAGTGGTTTCCTGCACCAACACAAGTGCGTAAAGTGGTTTTTCAACACTAACACAAGTGTGAAAAGTGGTTTTTCAACACTATCACAAGTGCAAAAAGTGTTTTTTCCACACTAATACAAGTGCAAAAGTGGTTTCCTGCACCAACACAAGTGCGAAAAGTGGTTTTTCAACACTAACACAAGTGCGAAAAGTGGTTTTTCAACATTAACACATGTGCGAAAAGTGGTTTTTCAACACTATCACAAGTGCAAAAAGTGTTTTTTCCACACTAATACAAGTGCAAAAGTGGTTTCCTGCACCAACACAAGTGCGAAAAGTGGTTTTTCAACACTAACACAAGTGCGAAAAGTGGTTTTTCAACATTAACACATGTGCGAAAAGTGGTTTTTCAACACTATCACAAGTGCAAAAAGTGTTTTTTCCACACTAATACAAGTGCAAAAGTGGTTTCCTGCACCAACACAAGTGCGAAAAGTGGTTTTTCAACACTAACACAAGTGCGAAAAGTGGTTTTTCAACACAAACACAAGTGCGAAAAGTGGTTTTTCAACACTATCACAAGTGCAAAAAGTGTTTTTTCCACACTAATACAAGTGCAAAAGTGGTTTCCTGCACCAACACAAGTGCGAAAAGTGGTTTTTCAACACTAACACAAGTCCGAAAAGTTGTTTTTCAACACTAACACAAGTGCGAAAAGTGGTTTTTCAACACTATCACAAGTGCAAAAAGTGTTTTTTCCACACTAATACAAGTGCAAAAGTGGTTTCCTGCACCAACACAAGTGTGAAAAGTGGTTTTTCAACACTAACACAAGTGTGAAAAGTGGTTTTTCAACACAAACACAAGTGCGAAAAGTGTTTTTTCCACACTAATACACGTGCAAAAGTGGTTTCCTACACCAACACAAGTGCGAAAAGTGGTTTTTCAACACTAACACAAGTGCGAAAAGTGGTTTTTCAACACTAACACAAGTGTGAAAAGTGGTTTTTCAACACTATCACAAGTGCAAAAAGTGTTTTTTCCACACTAATACAAGTGCAAAAATGGTTTCCTGCACCAACACAAGTGCGAAAAGTGGTTTTTCATCACTAACACAAGTGCGAAAAGTGGTTTTTCAACACAAACACAAGTGCGAAAAGTGGTTTTTCAACACTATCACAAGTGCGAAAAGTGTTTTTTCCACACTAATACACGTGCAAAAGTGGTTTCCTGCACCAAAACAAGTGCGAAAAGTGGTTTTTCAACACTAACACAAGTGCGAAAAGTGGTTTTTCAACACTAACACAAGTGCGAAAAGTGGTTTTTCAACAATATCACAAGTGCAAAAAGTGTTTTTTCCACACTAATACAAGTGCAAAAGTGGTTTCCTGCACCAACACAAGTGCGAAAAGTGGTTTTTCAACACTAACACAAGTGCGAAAAGTGGTTTTTCAACACAATCACAAGTGCAAAAAGTGTTTTTTCCACACTAATGCAAGTGCAAAAGTGGTTTCCTGCACCAACACAAGTGCGAAAAGTGGTTTTTCAACACTAACACAAGTGCGAAAAGTGGTTTTTCAACACTATCACAAGTGCAAAAAGTGTTTTTTCCACACTAATACAAGTGCAAAAGTGGTTTTCTGCACCAACACAAGAGTGAAAAGTGGTTTTTCAACACTAACACAAGTGCGAAAAGTGGTTTTTCAACACTATCACAAGTGCAAAAAGTGTTTTTTTCACACTAATACAAGTGCAAAAGTGGTTTCCTGCACCAACACAAGTGCGAAAAGTGGTTTTTCAACACTAACACAAGTGCAGAAAGTCGTTTTTCAACACTAACACAAGTGCGAAAAGTGGTTTTTCAACACTATCACAAGTGCAAAAAGTGTTTTTTCCACAATAATACAAGTGCAAAAGTGGTTTCTTGCACCAACACAAGTGCGAAAAGTGGTTTTTCAACACTAACACAAGTGCGAAAAGTGGTTTTTCAACACTATCACAAATGCAAAAAGTGTTTTTTCCACACTAATACAAGTGCAAAAGTGGTTTCCTGCACCAACACAAGTGCGAAAAGTGGTTTTTCAACACTAACACAAGTGCAAAAAGTGTTTTTTCCACACTAATACAAGTGCAAAAGTGGTTTCCTGCACCAACACAAGTGCGAAAAGTGGTTTTTCAACACTAACACAAGTGCAAAAAGTGGTTTTTCAACACTAACACAAGTGCGAAAAGTGGTTTTTCAACACTATCACAAGTGCAAAAAGTGTTTTTTCCACACTAATACAAGTGCAAAAGTGGTTTCCTGCACCAACACAAGTGCGAAAAGTGGTTTTTCAACACTAACACAAGTGTGAAAAGTGGTTTTTCAACACTAACACATGTGCGAAAAGTGGTTTTTCAACACTATCACAAGTGCAAAAAGTGTTTTTTCCACACTAATACAAGTGCAAAAGTGGTTTCCTGCACCAACACAAGTGCGAAAAGTGGTTTTTCAACACTAACACAAGTGCGAAAAGTGGTTTTTCAACACTAACACAAGTGCGAAAAGTGGTTTTTCAACACTATCACAAGTGCAAAAAGTGTTTTTTCCACACTAATACAAGTGCAAAAGTGGTTTCCTGCACCAACACAAGTGCGAAAAGTGGTTTTTCAACACTAACACAAGTGCAAAAAGTGGTTTTTCAACACAAACACAAGTGCGAAAAGTGTTTTTTCCACACTAATACAAGTGCAAAAGTCGTTTCCTGCACCAACACAAGTGCGTAAAGTGGTTTTTCAACACTAACACAAGTGCGAAAAGTGGTTTTTCAACACTATCACAAGTGCAAAAAGTGTTTTTTCCACACTAATACAAGTGCAAAAGTGGTTTCCTGCACCTACACAAGTGCGAAAAGTGGTTTTTCAACACTAACAGAAGTGCGAAAAGTGGTTTTTCAACACTAACACATGTGCGAAAAGTGGTTTTTCAACACTATCACAAGTGCAAAAAGTGTTTTTTCCACTCTAATACAAGTGCAAAAGTGGTTTCCTGCACCAACACAAGTGCGAAAAGTGGTTTTTCAACACTAACACAAGTGCGAAAAGTGGTTTTTCAACACTAACACAAGTGCGAAAAGTGGTTTTTCAACACTATCACAAGTGCAAAAAGTGTTTTTTCCACACTAATACAAGTGCAAAAATGGTTTCCTGCACCAACACAAGTGCAAAAAGTGTTTTTTCATCACTAACACAAGTGCGAAAAGTGGTTTCCTGCACCAACACAAGTGCGAAAAGTGGTTTTTCAACACTAACACAAGTGCAAAAAGTGTTTTTTCCACACTAATACAAGTGCAAAAGTGGTTTCCTGCACCAACACAAGTGCGAAAAGTGGTTTTTCATCACTAACACAAGTGCGAAAAGTGGTTTTTCAACACAAACACAAGTGCGAAAAGTGGTTTTTCAACACTATCACAAGTGTGAAAAGTGTTTTTTCCACACTAATACACGTGCAAAAGTGGTTTCCTGCACCAACACAAGTGCGAAAAGTGGTTTTTCAACACTAACACAAGTGCGAAAAGTGGTTTTTCAACACTAACACAAGTGCGGAAAGTGGTTTTTCAACAATATCACAAGTGCAAAAAGTGTTTTTTCCACACCAATACAAGTGCAAAAGTGTTTTCCTGCACCAACACAAGTGCGAAAAGTGGTTTTTCAACACTAACACAAGTGCGAAAAGTGGTTTTTCAACACTAACACAAGTGCGAAAAGTGGTTTTTCAACACTAACACAAGTGCGAAAAGTGCTTTTTCCACACTAATAAAAGTGCAAAAGTGGTTTCCTGCACCAACACAATTGCGAAAAGTGGTTTTTCAACACTAACGCAAGTGCAAAAAGTGGTTTTTCAACACTAACAAGTGCTAAAAGTGTTTTTTCCACACTAATACAAGTGCAAAAGTGGTTTTCTGCACAAACACAAGTGCGAAAAGTGGTTTTTAAACACTAACACAAGTGCGAAAAGTGGTTTTTCAACACTATCACAAGTGCAAAAAGTGTTTTTTCCACACTAATACAAGTGCAAAAGTGGTTTCCTGCACCAACACAAGTGCGAAAAGTGGTTTTTCAACACTAACACAAGTGCGAAAAGTGGTTTTTCAACACTAACACAAGTGCAAAATGTGTTTTTTTCCACACTAATACAAGTGCAAAAGTGGTTTCCTGCACCAACACAAGTGCGAAAAGTGGTTTTTCAACACTAACACAAGTGCGAAAAGTGGTTTTTCAACACTAACACAAGTGCAAAAAGTGGTTTCCTGCACCAACACAAGTGCGTAATGTGGTTTTTCAACACTAACACAAGTGCGAAAAGTGGTTTTTCAACACAATCACAAGTGCAAAAAGTGTTTTTTCCACACTAATACAAGTGCAAAAGTGGTTTCCTGCACCAACACAAGTGCGAAAAGTGGTTTTTCAACACTAACACAAGTGCGAAAAGTTGTTTTTCAACACTAACACAAGTGCGAAAAGTGGTTTTTCAACACTATCACAAGTGCAAAAAGTGTTTTTTCCACACTAATACAAGTGCAAAAGTGGTTTCCTGCACCAACACAAGTGCGAAAAGTGGTTTTTCAACACTAACACAAGTGTGAAAAGTGGTTTTTCAACACAAACACAAGTGCGAAAAGTGTTTTTTCCACACTAATACACGTGCAAAAGTGGTTTCCTGCACCAACACAAGTGCGAAAAGTGGTTTTTCAACACTAACACAAGTGCGAAAAGTGGTTTTTCAACACTAACACAAGTGTGAAAAGTGGTTTTTCAACACTATCACAAGTGCAAAAAGTGTTTTTTCCACACTAATACAAGTGCAAAAATGGTTTCCTGCACCAACACAAGTGTGAAAAGTGGTTTTTCAACACTAACACAAGTTCGAAAAGTGGTATTTCAACACTAACACAAGTGCGAAAAGTGGTTTTTCAACACTATCACAAGTGCAAAAAGTGTTTTTTCCACACTAATACAAGTGCAAAAGTGGTTTCCTGCACTGGTTTGGAACACATGGGGTTTGGAGGGGTTTGGAACACAAGATTTAGAGGCAAACACAGAGTTGAGGCATTCAGCTTTTTCACGTGCGGAGTCAGCCGTGTGGACATTTGAGGTGAGGGAGGGGATGGAGGGGGAACAAACACCAGAAACAGATTTGACCAGACACCACCAGGATTTGGAAGAGGGAGACAGATAAGAGAGTTCGGTCCTGAGAACGGAGAGATATTGTTTCCCGGCTCACGGTTTGTTCACGGTTTGTTCACGACATTAAAAACATCATTGTCTGAGAGGGTCTGTGGGGGGTTTGAGTGATTGTAGCTCGTGATCCAGGTGAGCTTCAGGACCCACGGTCCTACTTTTATGATTATTATACAAGCTGGGACAGGTAGAAAAGATATGTAACAATAAATGACCAAAGAACAATTATCTTCTTCCTGATGTATTCCTGATGTATATATATATTATACATATGATAAACTCGCTCTTCATACAAAACACCCGCATGACCCTTTATATCTGGATCAAGATTCCCACCCCAGGTAAACAACTCCATGGAGGCACGTCATAGAAATCCCACAGCCGTGAAACCTCCAATCGATAATATAGAAAATAATTATGGATCAAAATGTGATCGAAACACGACAAGATTCACATTAGTTTCCTCAAAGAAATACCATTTATATTGCGAGCACAATGAATGTCATGACGTCCTGAAAGGTGATTCTCTGACTCACATGGAATGTGAAACGTCCGCACAACGCTCCCTGTTGTTGTCTCTTCCGAACATGTGTCTAAGTTGAAAAAGATTGAAAAGTCAATTTATTGTACATTCCCTGAGGTAGATATATCCAAAATCAAGTTTTCAAAAGTGCAGATGGGGGTGAATGAAATTATTTACTTCACACGCTTTTACGGGGTGTTTTTCTCCTTCTTTGGTGAATCGTGTGGAGGTGAGGAGTTCAGATCAACGTCTTTGATTGATGATGATGGAATCATCTTTGATTCCCTGAAAAAGAACAGTTTTCTTTCATCCACAGCTTAATACAGTTGTGCTAAACCGGAAAACATGAACACATTCTCCATTTCAACAAATCTTTTCTTTCCTTCAGACACCACAATGACACATAAAACCAGGTAAAATAAAACTAGAGCGGTACTCGGTAGAGCGCATACCTCCAAGCGCATACAAGTGCGTAATGTGGTTTTTCAACACTAACACAAGTGCGAAAAGTGGTTTTTCAACACAATCACAAGTGCAAAAAGTGTTTTTTCCACACCAATACAAGTGCAAAAGTGTTTTCCTGCACCAACACAAGTGCGAAAAGTGGTTTTTCAACACTAACACATGTGCAAAAAGTGTTTTTTCCACACTAATACAAGTGCAAAAGTGGTTTCCTGCACCAACACAAGTGCGAAAAGTGGTTTTTCAACACTAACACAAGTGCGAAAAGTTGTTTTTCAACACTAACACAAGTGCGAAAAGTGGTTTTTCAACACTATCACAAGTGCAAAAAGTGTTTTTTCCACACTAATACAAGTGCAAAAGTGGTTTCCTGCACCAACACAAGTGCGAAAAGTGGTTTTTCAACACTAACACAAGTGCGAAAAGTGGTTTTTCAACACAAACACAAGTGCGAAAAGTGTTTTTTCCACACTAATACACGTGCAAAAGTGGTTTCCTGCACCAACACAAGTGCGGAAAGTGGTTTTTCAACACTAAAACAAGTGCGAAAAGTGGTTTTTCAACACTAACACAAGTGCGAAAAGTGGTTTTTCAACACTATCACAAGTGCAAAAAGTGTTTTTTCCACACTAATATACACAAAGAATTAAGTTAAGCACCCCCTACACAAAGAATTAAGTTAAGCACCCCCTAATATATATTCTTTGTGTATATGTATACATTGGCATATATTCTAAGGTATGTGAGATCAAATAATGATTGGTATGACATTAGCAATTATCCATTGATGAAATGCAGATGAGTGCACTCATCTGTGACGCCCATCGCTCGTGCAGCACGTGTTATCATCCACGTGGTCGTGATTGACGCAAAGATCACTAGAGGTCTTCTCAGAACAATGACTGTACGTTAGAAAACATAAACGTCATCCACACTGTCCGTGATGGACCTATAGCTCCATACTTAAATTGAGGTGAAAATATGCCTAAAATTCCCAAAAATTTTCACCTTAAATTATTCAGAATAAAATATTGAAAACGGCATGATTGTTATGTTTTTATGTGACCATAATATCACTTCTCCAGAAAATATAGCAATATCATGGGTATATTACACTGTTTTGACGACAACAAACTTGTAATGTGCGAGGTTGTAAAAAAACGGGGGGGGGGGGGGGGTGCTTAACTTAATTCTTTGTGTATACAAGTGCAAAAGTGGTTTCCTGCACCAACACAAGTGCGAAAAGTGGTTTTTCAACACTAACACAAGTGCGAAAAGTGGTTTTTCAACACTATCACAAGTGCAAAAAGTGTTTTTTCCACACTAATACAAGTGCAAAAGTGGTTTCCTGCACCAACACAAGTGCGAAAAGTGGTTTTTCAACACTAACACAAGTGCGAAAAGTGGTTTTTCAACACTAACACAAGTGCGAAAAGTGGTTTTTCAACACTATCACAAGTGCAAAAAGTGTTTTTTCCACACTAATACAAGTGCAAAAGTGGTTTCCTGCACCAACACAAGTGTGAAAAGTGGTTTTTCAACACTAACACAAGTGTGAAAAGTGGTTTTTCAACACTAACACATGTGCGAAAAGTGGTTTTTCAACACTATCACAAGTGCAAAAAGTGTTTTTTCCACACTAATACAAGTGCAAAAGTGGTTTCCTGCACCAACACAAGTGCGAAAAGTGGTTTTTCAACACTAACACAAGTGCGAAAAGTGGTTTTTCAACACTATCACAAGTGCAAAAAGTGTTTTTTCCACACTAATACAAGTGCAAAAGTGGTTTCCTGCACCAACACAAGTGCGAAAAGTGGTTTTTCAACACTAACACAAGTGCGAAAAGTGGTTTTTCAACACAAACACAAGTGCAAAAAAGTGTTTTTTCCACACTAATACAAGTGCAAAAGTGGTTTCCTGCACCAACACAAGTGCGTAAAGTGGTTTTTCAACACTAACACAAGTGCGAAAAGTGGTTTTTCAACACTATCACAAGTGCAAAAAGTGTTTTTTCCACACTAATACAAGTGCAAAAGTGGTTTCCTGCACCAACACAAGTGCGAAAAGTGGTTTTTCAACACTAACATAAGTGCGAAAAGTGGTTTTTCAACATTAACACATGTGCGAAAAGTGGTTTTTCAACACTATCACAAGTGCAAAAAGTGTTTTTTCCACACTAATACAAGTGCAAAAGTGGTTTCCTGCACCAACACAAGTGCGAAAAGTGGTTTTTCAACACTAACACAAGTGTGAAAAGTGGTTTTTCAACACAAACACAAGTGCGAAAAGTGTTTTTTCCACACTAATACACGTGCAAAAGTGGTTTCCTGCACCAACACAAGTGCGAAAAGTGGTTTTTCAACACTAACACAAGTGCGAAAAGTGGTTTTTCAACACTAACACAAGTGTGAAAAGTGGTTTTTCAACACTATCACAAGTGCAAAAAGTGTTTTTTCCACACTAATACAAGTGCAAAAATGGTTTCCTGCACCAACACAAGTGTGAAAAGTGGTTTTTCATCACTAACACAAGTGCGAAAAGTGGTTTTTCAACACAAACACAAGTGCGAAAAGTGGTTTTTCAACACTATCACATGTGCGAAAAGTGTTTTTTCCACACTAATACACGTGCAAAAGTGGTTTCCTGCACCAACACAAGTGCGAAAAGTGGTATTTCAACACTAACACAAGTGCGAAAAGTGGTTTTTCAACACTATCACAAGTGCAAAAAGTGTTTTTTCCACACTAATACAAGTGCAAAAGTGGTTTCCTGCACTGGTTTGGAACACATGGGGTTTGGAGGGGTTTGGAACACAAGATTTAGAGGCAAACACAGAGTTGAGGCATTCAGCTTTTTCACGTGCGGAGTCAGCCGTGTGGACATTTGAGGTGAGGGAGGGGATGGAGGGGGAACAAACACCAGAAACAGATTTGACCAGACACCACCAGGATTTGGAAGAGGGAGACAGATAAGAGAGTTCGGTCCTGAGAACGGAGAGATATTGTTTCCCGGCTCACGGTTTGTTCACGGTTTGTTCACGACATTAAAAACATCATTGTCTGAGAGGGTCTGTGGGGGGTTTGAGTGATTGTAGCTCGTGATCCAGGTGAGCTTCAGGACCCACGGTCCTACTTTTATGATTATTATACAAGCTGGGACAGGTAGAAAAGATATGTAACAATAAATGACCAAAGAACAATTATCTTCTTCCTGATGTATTCCTGATGTATATATATATTATACATATGATAAACTCGCTCTTCATACAAAACACCCGCATGACCCTTTATATCTGGATCAAGATTCCCACCCCAGGTAAACAACTCCATGGAGGCACGTCATAGAAATCCCACAGCCGTGAAACCTCCAATCGATAATATAGAAAATAATTATGGATCAAAATGTGATCGAAACACGACAAGATTCACATTAGTTTCCTCAAAGAAATACCATTTCTATTGCGAGCACAATGAATGTCATGACGTCCTGAAAGGTGATTCTCTTACTCACATGGAATGTGAAACGTCCGCACAACGCCCCCTGTTGTTGTCTCTTCCGAACATGTGTCTAAGTTGAAAAAGATTGAAAAGTCAATTTATTGTACATTCCCTGAGGTAGATATATCCAAAATCAAGTTTTCAAAAGTGCAGATGGGGGTGAATGAAATTATTTACTTCACACGCTTTTACGGGGTGTTTTTCTCCTTCTTTGGTGAATCGTGTGGAGGTGAGGAGTTCAGATCAACGTCTTTGATTGATGATGATGGAATCATCTTTGATTCCCTGAAAAAGAACAGTTTTCTTTCATCCACAGCTTAATACAGTTGTGCTAAACCGGAAAACATGAACACATTCTCCATTTCAACAAATCTTTTCTTTCCTTCAGACACCACAATGACACATAAAACCAGGTAAAATAAAACTAGAGCGGTACTCGGTAGAGCGCATACCTCCAAGCGCATACAAGTGCGTAATGTGGTTTTTCAACACTAACACAAGTGCGAAAAGTTGTTTTTCAACACTAACACAAGTGCGAAAAGTGGTTTTTCAACACTATCACAAGTGCAAAAAGTGTTTTTTCCACACTAATACAAGTGCAAAAGTGGTTTCCTGCACCAACACAAGTGCGAAAAGTGGTTTTTCAACACTAACACAAGTGCGAAAAGTGGTTTTTCAACACAAACACAAGTGCGAAAAGTGTTTTTTCCACACTAATACACGTGCAAAAGTGGTTTCCTGCACCAACACAAGTGCGGAAAGTGGTTTTTCAACACTAAAACAAGTGCGAAAAGTGGTTTTTCAACACTAACACAAGTGCGAAAAGTGGTTTTTCAACACTATCACAAGTGCAAAAAGTGTTTTTTCCACACTAATACAAGTGCAAAAGTGGTTTCCTGCACCAACACAAGTGCGAAAAGTGGTTTTTCAACACTAACACAAGTGCGAAAAGTGGTTTTTCAACACTATCACAAGTGCAAAAAGTGTTTTTTCCACACTAATACAAGTGCAAAAGTGGTTTCCTGCACCAACACAAGTGCGAAAAGTGGTTTTTCAACACTAACACAAGTGCGAAAAGTGGTTTTTCAACACTAACACAAGTGCGAAAAGTGGTTTTTCAACACTATCACAAGTGCAAAAAGTGTTTTTTCCACACTAATACAAGTGCAAAAGTGGTTTCCTGCACCAACACAAGTGTGAAAAGTGGTTTTTCAACACTAACACAAGTGTGAAAAGTGGTTTTTCAACACTAACACATGTGCGAAAAGTGGTTTTTCAACACTATCACAAGTGCAAAAAGTGTTTTTTCCACACTAATACAAGTGCAAAAGTGGTTTCCTGCACCAACACAAGTGCGAAAAGTGGTTTTTCAACACTAACACAAGTGCGAAAAGTGGTTTTTCAACACTATCACAAGTGCAAAAATGTTTTTTCCACACTAATACAAGTGCAAAAGTGGTTTCCTGCACCAACACAAGTGCGAAAAGTGGTTTTTCAACACTAACACAAGTGCGAAAAGTGGTTTTTCAACACAAACACAAGTGCAAAAAGTGTTTTTTCCACACTAATACAAGTGCAAAAGTGGTTTCCTGCACCAACACAAGTGCGTAAAGTGGTTTTTCAACACTAACACAAGTGCGAAAAGTGGTTTTTCAACACTATCACAAGTGCAAAAAGTGTTTTTTCCACACTAATACAAGTGCAAAAGTGGTTTCCTGCACCAACACAAGTGCGAAAAGTGGTTTTTCAACACTAACATAAGTGCGAAAAGTGGTTTTTCAACATTAACACATGTGCGAAAAGTGGTTTTTCAACACTATCACAAGTGCAAAAAGTGTTTTTTCCACACTAATACAAGTGCAAAAGTGGTTTCCTGCACCAACACAAGTGCGAAAAGTGGTTTTTCAACACTAACACAAGTGTGAAAAGTGGTTTTTCAACACAAACACAAGTGCGAAAAGTGTTTTTCCACACTAATACACGTGCAAAAGTGGTTTCCTGCACCAACACAAGTGCGAAAAGTGGTTTTTCAACACTAACACAAGTGCGAAAAGTGGTTTTTCAACACTAACACAAGTGTGAAAAGTGGTTTTTCAACACTATCACAAGTGCAAAAAGTGTTTTTTCCACACTAATACAAGTGCAAAATGGTTTCCTGCACCAACACAAGTGCGAAAAGTGGTTTTTCATCACTAACACAAGTGCGAAAAGTGGTTTTTCAACACAAACACAAGTGCGAAAAGTGGTTTTTCAACACTATCACATGTGCGAAAAGTGTTTTTTCCACACTAATACACGTGCAAAAGTGGTTTCCTGCACCAACACAAGTGCGAAAAGTGGTATTTCAACACTAACACAAGTGCGAAAAGTGGTTTTTCAACACTATCACAAGTGCAAAAAGTGTTTTTTCCACACTAATACAAGTGCAAAAGTGGTTTCCTGCACTGGTTTGGAACACATGGGGTTTGGAGGGGTTTGGAACACAAGATTTAGAGGCAAACACAGAGTTGAGGCATTCAGCTTTTTCACGTGCGGAGTCAGCCGTGTGGACATTTGAGGTGAGGGAGGGGATGGAGGGGGAACAAACACCAGAAACAGATTTGACCAGACGCCACCAGGATTTGGAAGAGGGAGACAGATAAGAGAGTTCGGTCCTGAGAACGGAGAGATATTGTTTCCCGGCTCACGGTTTGTTCACGGTTTGTTCACGACATTAAAAACATCATTGTCTGAGAGGGTCTGTGGGGGGTTTGAGTGATTGTAGCTCGTGATCCAGGTGAGCTTCAGGACCCACGGTCCTACTTTTATGATTATTATACAAGCTGGGACAGGTAGAAAAGATATGTAACAATAAATGACCAAAGAACAATTATCTTCTTCCTGATGTATTCCTGATGTGTATATATATATTATACATATGATAAACTCGCTCTTCATACAAAACACCCGCATGACCCTTTATATCTGGATCAAGATTCCCACCCCAGGTAAACAACTCCATGGAGGCACGTCATAGAAATCCCACAGCCGTGAAACCTCCAATCGATAATATAGAAAATAATTATGGATCAAAATGTGATCGAAACACGACAAGATTCACATTAGTTTCCTCAAAGAAATACCATTTCTATTGCGAGCACAATGAATGTCATGACGTCCTGAAAGGTGATTCTCTTACTCACATGGAATGTGAAACGTCCGCACAACGCTCCCTGTTGTTGTCTCTTCCGAACATGTGTCTAAGTTGAAAAAGATTGAAAAGTCAATTTATTGTACATTCCCTGAGGTAGATATATCCAAAATCAAGTTTTCAAAAGTGCAGATGGGGGTGAATGAAATTATTTACTTCACACGCTTTTACGGGGTGTTTTTCTCCTTCTTTGGTGAATCGTGTGGAGGTGAGGAGTTCAGATCAACGTCTTTGATTGATGATGATGGAATCATCTTTGATTCCCTGAAAAAGAACAGTTTTCTTTCATCCACAGCTTAATACAATTGTGCTAAACCGGAAAACATGAACACATTCTCCATTTCAACAAATCTTTTCTTTCCTTCAGACACCACAATGACACATAAAACCAGGTAAAATAAAACTAGAGCGGCACTCGGTAGAGCGCATACCTCCAAGCGCATACAAGTGCGTAATGTGGTTTTTCAACAATAACACAAGTGCGAAAAGTGGTTTTTCAACACAATCACAAGTGCAAAAAGTGTTTTTTCCACACCAATACAAGTGCAAAAGTGTTTTCCTGCACCAACACAAGTGCGAAAAGTGGTTTTTCAACACTAACACATGTGCAAAAAGTGTTTTTTCCACACTAATACAAGTGCAAAAGTGATTTCCTGCACCAACACAAGTGCGAAAAGTGGTTTTTCAACACTAACACAAGTGCGAAAAGTTGTTTTTCAACACTAACACAAGTGCGAAAAGTGGTTTTTCAACACTATCACAAGTGCAAAAAGTGTTTTTCCCACACTAATACAAGTGCAAAAGTGGTTTCCTGCACCAACACAAGTGCGAAAAGTGGTTTTTCAACACTAACACAAGTGCGAAAAGTGGTTTTTCAACACAAACACAAGTGCGAAAAGTGTTTTTTCCACACTAATACACGTGCAAAATTGGTTTCCTGCACCAACACAAGTGCGAAAAGTGGTTTTTCAACACTAAAACAAGTGCGAAAAGTGGTTTTTCAACACTAACACAAGTGCGAAAAGTGGTTTTTCAACACTATCACAAGTGCAAAAAGTGTTTTTTCCACACTAATACAAGTGCAAAAGTGGTTTCCTGCACCAACACAAGTGCGAAAAGTGGTTTTTCAACACTAACACAAGTGCGAAAAGTGGTTTTTCAACACAAACACAAGTGCGAAAAGTGTTTTTTCGACACTAATACAAGTGCAAAAGTGGTTTCCTGCACCAACACAAGTGCGAAAAGTGGTTTTTCAACACTAACACAAGTGCGAAAAGTGGTTTTTCAACACTATCACAAGTGCAAAAAGTGTTTTTTCCACACTAATACAAGTGCAAAAGTTGTTTCCTGCACCAACACAAGTGCGAAAAGTGGTTTTTCAACACTAACACAAGTGCAAAAAGTGTTTTTTCAACACTATCACAAGTGCAAAAAGTGTTTTTTCCACACTAATACAAGTGCAAAAGTGGTTTCCTGCACCAACACAAGTGCGAAAAGTGGTTTTTCAACACTAACACAAGTGCGAAAAGTGGTTTTTCAACACAAACACAAGTGCGAAAAGTGTTTTTTCCACACTAATACAAGTGCAAAAGTGGTTTCCTGCACCAACACAAGTGCGTAAAGTGGTTTTTCAACACTAACACAAGTGCGAAAAGTGGTTTTTCAACACTATCACAAGTGCAAAAAGTGTTTTTTCCACACTAATACAAGTGCAAAAGTGGTTTCCTGCACCAACACAAGTGCGAAAAGTGGTTTTTCAACACTAACACAAGTGCGAAAAGTGGTTTTTCAACATTAACACATGTGCGAAAAGTGGTTTTTCAACACTATCACAAGTGCAAAAAGTGTTTTTTCCACACTAATACAAGTGCAAAAGTGGTTTCCTGCACCAACACAAGTGCGAAAAGTGGTTTTTCAACACTAACACAAGTGCGAAAAGTGGTTTTTCAACACTAACACAAGTGCGAAAAGTGGTTTTTCAACACTATCACAAGTGCAAAAAGTGTTTTTTCCACACTAATACAAGTGCAAAAGTGGTTTCCTGCACCAACACAAGTGTGAAAAGTGGTTTTTCAACACTAACACAAGTGCGAAAAGTGGTTTTTCAACACTAACACAAGTGCGAAAAGTGGTTTTTCAACACAAACACAAGTGCGAAAAGTGTTTTTTCCACACTAATACAAGTGCAAAAGTGGTTTCCTGCACCAACACAAGTGCGTAAAGTGGTTTTTCAACACTAACACAAGTGCGAAAAGTGGTTTTTCAACACTATCACAAGTGCAAAAAGTGTTTTTTCCACACTAATACAAGTGCAAAAGTGGTTTCCTGCACCAACACAAGTGCGAAAAGTGGTTTTTCAACACTAACACAAGTGCGAAAAGTGGTTTTTCAACATTAACACGTGCGAAAAGTGGTTTTTCAACACTATCACAAGTGCAAAAAGTGTTTTTTCCACACTAATACAAGTGCAAAAGTGGTTTCCTGCACCAACACAAGTGCGAAAAGTGGTTTTTCAACACTAACACAAGTGCGAAAAGTGGTTTTTCAACACTAACACAAGTGCGAAAAGTGGTTTTTCAACACTATCACAAGTGCAAAAAGTGTTTTTTCCACACTAATACAAGTGCAAAAGTGGTTTCCTGCACCAACACAAGTGCGAAAAGTGGTTTTTCAACACTAACACAAGTGTGAAAAGTTGTTTTTCAACACTAACACAAGTGCGAAAAGTGGTTTTTCAACACTATCACAAGTGCAAAAAGTGTTTTTTCCACACTAATACAAGTGCAAAAGTGGTTTCCTGCACCAACACAAGTGTGAAAAGTGGTTTTTCAACACTAACACAAGTGTGAAAAGTGGTTTTTCAACACAAACACAAGTGCGAAAAGTGTTTTTTCCACACTAATACACGTGCAAAAGTGGTTTCCTACACCAACACAAGTGCGAAAAGTGGTTTTTCAACACTAACACAAGTGCGAAAAGTGGTTTTTCAACACTAACACAAGTGTGAAAAGTGGTTTCTCAACACTATCACAAGTGCAAAAAGTGTTTTTTCCACACTAATACAAGTGCAAAAATGGTTTCCTGCACCAACACAAGTGCGAAAAGTGGTTTTTCATCACTAACACATGTGCGAAAAGTGGTTTTTCAACACAAACACAAGTGCGAAAAGTGGTTTTTCAACACTATCACAAGTGCGAAAAGTGTTTTTTCCACACTAATACACGTGCAAAAGTGGTTTCCTGCACCAACACAAGTGCGAAAAGTGGTTTTTCAACACTAACACAAGTGCGAAAAGTGGTTTTTCAACACTAACACAAGTGCGAAAAGTGGTTTTTCAACAATATCACAAGTGCAAAAAGTGTTTTTTCCACACTAATACAAGTGCAAAAGTGGTTTCCTGCACCAACACAAGTGCAAAAAGTGGTTTTTCAACACTAACACAAGTGCGAAAAGTGGTTTTTCAACACAATCACAAGTGCAAAAAGTGTTTTTTCCACACTAATGCAAGTGCAAAAGTGGTTTCCTGCACCAACACAAGTGCGAAAAGTGGTTTTTCAACACTAACACAAGTGCGAAAAGTGGTTTTTCAACACTATCACAAGTGCAAAAAGTGTTTTTTCCACACTAATACAAGTGCAAAAGTGGTTTCCTGCACCAACACAAGTGTGAAAAGTGTTTTTTCAACACTAACACAAGTGCGAAAAGTGGTTTTTCAACACTATCACAAGTGCAAAAAGTGTTTTTTTCACACTAATACAAGTGCAAAAGTGGTTTCCTGCACCAACACAAGTGCGAAAAGTGGTTTTTCAACACTAACACAAGTGCAGAAAGTCGTTTTTCAACACTAACACAAGTGCGAAAAGTGGTTTTTCAACACTATCACAAGTGCAAAAAGTGTTTTTTCCACACTAATACAAGTGCAAAAGTGGTTTCTTGCACCAACACAAGTGCGAAAAGTGGTTTTTCAACACTATCACAAATGCAAAAAGTGTTTTTTCCACACTAATACAAGTGCAAAAGTGGTTTCCTGCACCAACACAAGTGCGAAAAGTGGTTTTTCAACACTAACACAAGTGCAAAAAGTGTTTTTTCCACACTAATACAAGTGCAAAAGTGGTTTCCTGCACCAACACAAGTGCGAAAAGTGGTTTTTCAACACTAACACAAGTGCAAAAAGTGGTTTTTCAACACTAACACAAGTGCGAAAAGTGGTTTTTCAACACTATCACAAGTGCAAAAAGTGTTTTTTCCACACTAATACAAGTGCAAAAGTGGTTTCCTGCACCAACACAAGTGCGAAAAGTGGTTTTTCAACACTAACACAAGTGTGAAAAGTGGTTTTTCAACACTAACACATGTGCGAAAAGTGGTTTTTCAACACTATCACAAGTGCAAAAAGTGTTTTTTCCACACTAATACGAGTGCAAAAGTGGTTTCCTGCACCAACACAAGTGCGAAAAGTGGTTTTTCAACACTAACACAAGTGCGAAAAGTGGTTTTTCAACACTAACACAAGTGCGAAAAGTGGTTTTTCAACACTATCACAAGTGCAAAAAGTGTTTTTTCCACACTAATACAAGTGCAAAAGTGGTTTCCTGCACCAACACAAGTGCGAAAAGTGGTTTTTCAACACTAACACAAGTGCGAAAAGTGGTTTTTCAACACAAACACAAGTGCGAAAAGTGTTTTTTCCACACTAATACAAGTGCAAAAGTGGTTTCCTGCACCAACACAAGTGCGTAAAGTGGTTTTTCAACACTAACACAAGTGCGAAAAGTGGTTTTTCAACACTATCACAAGTGCAAAAAGTGTTTTTTCCACACTAATACAAGTGCAAAAGTGGTTTCCTGCACCTACACAAGTGCGAAAAGTGGTATTTCAACACTAACACAAGTGCGAAAAGTGGTTTTTCAACACTAACACATGTGCGAAAAGTGGTTTTTCAACACTATCACAAGTGCAAAAAGTGTTTTTTCCACTCTAATACAAGTGCAAAAGTGGTTTCCTGCACCAACACAAGTGCGAAAAGTGGTTTTTCAACACTAACACAAGTGCGAAAAGTGGTTTTTCAACACTAACACAAGTGCGAAAAGTGGTTTTTCAACACTAACACAAGTGCGAAAAGTGGTTTTTCAACACTATCACAAGTGCAAAAAGTGTTTTTTCCACACTAATACAAGTGCAAAAATGGTTTCCTGCACCAACACAAGTGTGAAAAGTGTTTTTTCATCACTAACACAAGTGCAAAAAGTGGTTTCCTGCACCAACACAAGTGCGAAAAGTGGTTTTTCAACACTAACACAAGTGCAAAAAGTGTTTTTTCCACACTAATACAAGTGCAAAAGTGGTTTCCTGCACCAACACAAGTGCGAAAGTGGTTTTTCAACACTAACACAAGTGCAAAAAGTGGTTTTTCAACACTAACACAAGTGCGAAAAGTGGTTTTTCAACACTATCACAAATGCAAAAAGTGTTTTTTCCACACTAATACAAGTGCAAAAGTGGTTTCCTGCACCAACACAAGTGCGAAAAGTGGTTTTTCAACACTAACACAAGTGCGAAAAGTGGTTTTTCAACACGATCACAAGTGCAAAAAGTGTTTTTTCCACACTAGTACAAGTGCAAAAGTGGTTTCCTGCACCAACACAAGTGCGAAAAGTTGTTTTTCAACACTAACACAAGTGCGAAAAGTGGTTTTTCAACACTATCACAAGTGCAAAAAGTGTTTTTCCCACACTAATACAAGTGCAAAAGTGGTTTCCTGCACCAACACAAGTGCGAAAAGTGGTTTTTCAACACTAACACAAGTGCGAAAAGTGGTTTTTCAACACAAACACAAGTGCGAAAAGTGTTTTTTCCACACTAATACACGTGCAAAATTGGTTTCCTGCACCAACACAAGTGCGAAAAGTGGTTTTTCAACACTAAAACAAGTGCGAAAAGTGGTTTTTCAACACTAACACAAGTGCGAAAAGTGGTTTTTCAACACTATCACAAGTGCAAAAAGTGTTTTTTCCACACTAATACAAGTGCAAAAGTGGTTTCCTGCACCAACACAAGTGCGAAAAGTGGTTTTTCAACACTAACACAAGTGCGAAAAGTGGTTTTTCAACACAAACACAAGTGCGAAAAGTGTTTTTTCGACACTAATACAAGTGCAAAAGTGGTTTCCTGCACCAACGCAAGTGCGAAAAGTGGTTTTTCAACACTAACACAAGTGCGAAAAGTGGTTTTTCAACACTATCACAAGTGCAAAAAGTGTTTTTTCCACACTAATACAAGTGCAAAAGTTGTTTCCTGCACCAACACAAGTGCGAAAAGTGGTTTTTCAACACTAACACAAGTGCAAAAAGTGTTTTTTCAACACTATCACAAGTGCAAAAAGTGTTTTTTCCACACTAATACAAGTGCAAAAGTGGTTTCCTGCACCAACACAAGTGCGAAAAGTGGTTTTTCAACACTAACACAAGTGCGAAAAGTGGTTTTTCAACACAAACACAAGTGCGAAAAGTGTTTTTTCCACACTAATACAAGTGCAAAAGTGGTTTCCTGCACCAACACAAGTGCGTAAAGTGGTTTTTCAACACTAACACAAGTGCGAAAAGTGGTTTTTCAACACTATCACAAGTGCAAAAAGTGTTTTTTCCACACTAATACAAGTGCAAAAGTGGTTTCCTGCACCAACACAAGTGCGAAAAGTGGTTTTTCAACACTAACACAAGTGCGAAAAGTGGTTTTTCAACATTAACACATGTGCGAAAAGTGGTTTTTCAACACTATCACAAGTGCAAAAAGTGTTTTTTCCACACTAATACAAGTGCAAAAGTGGTTTCCTGCACCAACACAAGTGCGAAAAGTGGTTTTTCAACACTAACACAAGTGCGAAAAGTGGTTTTTCAACACTAACACAAGTGCGAAAAGTGGTTTTTCAACACTATCACAAGTGCAAAAAGTGTTTTTTCCACACTAATACAAGTGCAAAAGTGGTTTCCTGCACCAACACAAGTGTGAAAAGTGGTTTTTCAACACTAACACAAGTGCGAAAAGTGGTTTTTCAACACTAACACAAGTGCGAAAAGTGGTTTTTCAACACAAACACAAGTGCGAAAAGTGTTTTTTCCACACTAATACAAGTGCAAAAGTGGTTTCCTGCACCAACACAAGTGCGTAAAGTGGTTTTTCAACACTAACACAAGTGCGAAAAGTGGTTTTTCAACACTATCACAAGTGCAAAAAGTGTTTTTTCCACACTAATACAAGTGCAAAAGTGGTTTCCTGCACCAACACAAGTGCGAAAAGTGGTTTTTCAACACTAACACAAGTGCGAAAAGTGGTTTTTCAACATTAACACATGTGCGAAAAGTGGTTTTTCAACACTATCACAAGTGCAAAAAGTGTTTTTTCCACACTAATACAAGTGCAAAAGTGGTTTCCTGCACCAACACAAGTGCGAAAAGTGGTTTTTCAACACTAACACAAGTGCGAAAAGTGGTTTTTCAACACTAACACAAGTGCGAAAAGTGGTTTTTCAACACTATCACAAGTGCAAAAAGTGTTTTTTCCACACTAATACAAGTGCAAAAGTGGTTTCCTGCACCAACACAAGTGCGAAAAGTGGTTTTTCAACACTAACACAAGTGTGAAAAGTTGTTTTTCAACACTAACACAAGTGCGAAAAGTGGTTTTTCAACACTATCACAAGTGCAAAAAGTGTTTTTTCCACACTAATACAAGTGCAAAAGTGGTTTCCTGCACCAACACAAGTGTGAAAAGTGGTTTTTCAACACTAACACAAGTGTGAAAAGTGGTTTTTCAACACAAACACAAGTGCGAAAAGTGTTTTTTCCACACTAATACACGTGCAAAAGTGGTTTCCTACACCAACACAAGTGCGAAAAGTGGTTTTTCAACACTAACACAAGTGCGAAAAGTGGTTTTTCAACACTAACACAAGTGTGAAAAGTGGTTTCTCAACACTATCACAAGTGCAAAAAGTGTTTTTTCCACACTAATACAAGTGCAAAAATGGTTTCCTGCACCAACACAAGTGCGAAAAGTGGTTTTTCATCACTAACACAAGTGCGAAAAGTGGTTTTTCAACACAAACACAAGTGCGAAAAGTGGTTTTTCAACACTATCACAAGTGCGAAAAGTGTTTTTTCCACACTAATACACGTGCAAAAGTGGTTTCCTGCACCAACACAAGTGCGAAAAGTGGTTTTTCAACACTAACACAAGTGCGAAAAGTGGTTTTTCAACACTAACACAAGTGCGAAAAGTGGTTTTTCAACAATATCACAAGTGCAAAAAGTGTTTTTTCCACACTAATACAAGTGCAAAAGTGGTTTCCTGCACCAACACAAGTGCAAAAAGTGGTTTTTCAACACTAACACAAGTGCGAAAAGTGGTTTTTCAACACAATCACAAGTGCAAAAAGTGTTTTTTCCACACTAATGCAAGTGCAAAAGTGGTTTCCTGCACCAACACAAGTGCGAAAAGTGGTTTTTCAACACTAACACAAGTGCGAAAAGTGGTTTTTCAACACTATCACAAGTGCAAAAAGTGTTTTTTCCACACTAATACAAGTGCAAAAGTGGTTTCCTGCACCAACACAAGTGTGAAAAGTGTTTTTTCAACACTAACACAAGTGCGAAAAGTGGTTTTTCAACACTATCACAAGTGCAAAAAGTGTTTTTTTCACACTAATACAAGTGCAAAAGTGGTTTCCTGCACCAACACAAGTGCGAAAAGTGGTTTTTCAACACTAACACAAGTGCAGAAAGTCGTTTTTCAACACTAACACAAGTGCGAAAAGTGGTTTTTCAACACTATCACAAGTGCAAAAAGTGTTTTTTCCACACTAATACAAGTGCAAAAGTGGTTTCTTGCACCAACACAAGTGCGAAAAGTGGTTTTTCAACACTATCACAAATGCAAAAAGTGTTTTTTCCACACTAATACAAGTGCAAAAGTGGTTTCCTGCACCAACACAAGTGCGAAAAGTGGTTTTTCAACACTAACACAAGTGCAAAAAGTGTTTTTTCCACACTAATACAAGTGCAAAAGTGGTTTCCTGCACCAACACAAGTGCGAAAAGTGGTTTTTCAACACTAACACAAGTGCAAAAAGTGGTTTTTCAACACTAACACAAGTGCGAAAAGTGGTTTTTCAACACTATCACAAGTGCAAAAAGTGTTTTTTCCACACTAATACAAGTGCAAAAGTGGTTTCCTGCACCAACACAAGTGCGAAAAGTGGTTTTTCAACACTAACACAAGTGTGAAAAGTGGTTTTTCAACACTAACACATGTGCGAAAAGTGGTTTTTCAACACTATCACAAGTGCAAAAAGTGTTTTTTCCACACTAATACGAGTGCAAAAGTGGTTTCCTGCACCAACACAAGTGCGAAAAGTGGTTTTTCAACACTAACACAAGTGCGAAAAGTGGTTTTTCAACACTAACACAAGTGCGAAAAGTGGTTTTTCAACACTATCACAAGTGCAAAAAGTGTTTTTTCCACACTAATACAAGTGCAAAAGTGGTTTCCTGCACCAACACAAGTGCGAAAAGTGGTTTTTCAACACTAACACAAGTGCGAAAAGTGGTTTTTCAACACAAACACAAGTGCGAAAAGTGTTTTTTCCACACTAATACAAGTGCAAAAGTGGTTTCCTGCACCAACACAAGTGCGAAAAGTGGTTTTTCAACACTAACACAAGTGCGAAAAGTGGTTTTTCAACACTAACACAAGTGCGAAAAGTGGTTTTTCAACACTATCACAAGTGCAAAAAGTGTTTTTTCCACACTAATACAAGTGCAAAAGTGGTTTCCTGCACCAACACAAGCACGAAAAGTGGTTTTTCAACACTAACACAAGTGCGAAAAGTGGTTTTTCAACACTAACACAAGTGTGAAAAGTGGTTTTTCAACACTAACACAAGTGCGAAAAGTGGTTTTTCAACACTAACAGAAGTGCCAAAAGTGGTTTTTCAACACTATCACAAGTGCAAAAAGTGTTTTTTCCACACTAATACAAGTGCTAAAATGGTTTCCTGCACCAATACAAGTGCGAAAAGTGGTTTTTCATCACTAACACAAGTGCGAAAAGTGGTTTCCTGCACCAACACAAGTGCGAAAAGTGGTTTTTCAAAACTAACACAAGTGCGAAAAGTGGTTTTTCAACACTATCACAAGTGCAAAAAGTGTTTTTTCCACACTAATACAAGTGCAAAAGTGGTTTCCTGCACCAAAACAAGTGCGAAAAGTGGTTTTTCAACACTAACACAAGTGCGAAAAGTGGTTTTTCAACACTAACACAAGTGCGAAAAGTGGTTTTTCAACACTATCACAAGTGCAAAAAGTGTTTTTTCCACACTAATACAAGTGCAAAAGTGGTTTCCTGCACCAACACAAGTGCGAAAAGTGGTTTTTCAACACTAACACATGTGCGAAAAATGGTTTTTCAACACTATCACAAGTGCAAAAAGTGTTTTTTCCACACTAATACAAGTGCAAAAGTGGTTTCCTGCACCAACACAAGTGCGAAAAGTGGTTTTTCAACACGAACACAAGTGCGAAAAGTGGTTTTTCAACACTAACACAAGTGCGAAAAGTGGTTTTTCAACACGATCACAAGTGCAAAAAGTGTTTTTTCCACACTAGTACAAGTGCAAAAGTGGTTTCCTGCACCAACACAAGTGCGAAAAGTGGTTTTTCAACACTAACACAAGTGCGAAAAGTGGTTTTTCAACACAAACACAAGTGCGAAAAGTGTTTTTTCCACACTAGTACAAGTGCAAAAGTGGTTTCCTGCACCAACACAAGTGCGTAAAGTGGTTTTTCAACACTGACACAAGTGCGAAAAGTGGTTTTTCAACACTATCACAAGTGCAAAAAGTGTTTTTTCCACACTAATACAAGTGCAAAAGTGGTTTCCTGCACCAACACAAGTGCAAAAAGTGGTTTTTCAACACTAACACAAGTGCGAAAAGTGGTTTTTCAACACTAACACATGTGCGAAAAGTGGTTTTTCAACACTATCACAAGTGCAAAAAGTGTTTTTTCCACACTAGTACAAGTGCAAAAGTGGTTTCCTGCACCAACACAAGTGCGAAAAGTGGTTTTTCAACACTAACACAAGTGCGAAAAGTGGTTTTCAACACTAACACAAGTGCGAAAAGTGGTTTTTCAACACTATCACAAGTGCAAAAAGTGGTTTTTCCACACTAATACAAGTGCAAAAGTGGTTTCCTGCACCAACACAAGTGCAAAAAGTGGTTTTTCAACACTAACACAAGTGCGAAAAGTGGTTTTTCAACACTAACACATGTGCGAAAAGTGGTTTTTCAACACTATCAAAAGTGCAAAAAGTGTTTTTTCCACACTAATACAAGTGCAAAAGTGGTTTCCTGCACCAAAACAAGTGCGAAAAGTGGTTTTTCAACACTAACACAAGTGCGAAAAGTGGTTTTTCAACACTAACACAAGTGCGAAAAGTGGTTTTTCAACACTATCACAAGTGCAAAAAGTGTTTTTTCCACACTAATACAAGTGCAAAAGTGGTTTCCTGCACCAACACAAGTGCGAAAAGTGGTTTTTCAACACTAACACATGTGCGAAAAATGGTTTTTCAACACTATCACAAGTGCAAAAAGTGTTTTTTCCACACTAATACAAGTGCAAAAGTGGTTTCCTGCACCAACACAAGTGCGAAAAGTGGTTTTTCAACACGAACACAAGTGCGAAAAGTGGTTTTTCAACACTAACACAAGTGCGAAAAGTGGTTTTTCAACACGATCACAAGTGCAAAAAGTGTTTTTTCCACACTAGTACAAGTGCAAAAGTGGTTTCCTGCACCAACACAAGTGCGAAAAGTGGTTTTTCAACACTAACACAAGTGCGAAAAGTGGTTTTTCAACACAAACACAAGTGCGAAAAGTGTTTTTTCCACACTAGTACAAGTGCAAAAGTGGTTTCCTGCACCAACACAAGTGCGTAAAGTGGTTTTTCAACACTAACACAAGTGCGAAAAGTGGTTTTTCAACACTATCACAAGTGCAAAAAGTGTTTTTTCCACACTAATACAAGTGCAAAAGTGGTTTCCTGCACCAACACAAGTGCAAAAAGTGGTTTTTCAACACTAACACAAGTGCGAAAAGTGGTTTTTCAACACTAACACATGTGCGAAAAGTGGTTTTTCAACACTATCACAAGTGCAAAAAGTGTTTTTTCCACACTAGTACAAGTGCAAAAGTGGTTTCCTGCACCAACACAAGTGCGAAAAGTGGTTTTTCAACACTAACACAAGTGCGAAAAGTGGGTTTTCAACACTAACACAAGTGCGAAAAGTGGTTTTTCAACACTATCACAAGTGCAAAAAGTGGTTTTTCCACACTAATACAAGTGCAAAAGTGGTTTCCTGCACCAACACAAGTGCAAAAAGTGGTTTTTCAACACTAACACAAGTGCGAAAAGTGGTTTTTCAACACTAACACAAGTGCAAAAAGTGGTTTTTCAACACTATCACAAGTGCAAAAATGTTTTTTCCACACTAATACAAGTGCAAAAGTGGTTTCCTGCACCAACACAAGTGCGAAAAGTGGTTTTTCAACACTAACACAAGTGCGAAAAGTGGTTTTTCAACACTAACACATGTGCGAAAAGTGGTTTTCAACACTATCACAAGTGCAAAAAGTGTTTTTTCCACACTAATACAAGTGCAAAAGTGGTTTCCTGCACCAACACAAGCGCGAAAAGTGGTTTTTCATCACTAACACAAGTGCGAAAAGTGGTTTTTCAACACAAACACAAGTGCGAAAAGTGGTTTTTCAACACTATCACAAGTGCGAAAAGTGTTTTTTCCACACTAATACACGTGCAAAAGTGGTTTCCTGCACCAACACAAGTGCGAAAAGTGGTTTTTCAACACTAACACAAGTGCGAAAAGTGGTTTTTCAACACTAACACAAGTGCGAAAAGTGGTTTTTCAACAATATCACAAGTGCAAAAAGTGTTTTTTCCACACTAATACAAGTGCAAAAGTGGTTTCCTGCACCAACACAAGTGCAAAAAGTGGTTTTTCAACACTAACACAAGTGCGAAAAGTGGTTTTTCAACACAATCACAAGTGCAAAAAGTGTTTTTTCCACACTAATGCAAGTGCAAAAGTGGTTTCCTGCACCAACACAAGTGCGAAAAGTGGTTTTTCAACACTAACACAAGTGCGAAAAGTGGTTTTTCAACACTATCACAAGTGCAAAAAGTGTTTTTTCCACACTAATACAAGTGCAAAAGTGGTTTCCTGCACCAACACAAGTGTGAAAAGTGTTTTTTCAACACTAACACAAGTGCGAAAAGTGGTTTTTCAACACTATCACAAGTGCAAAAAGTGTTTTTTTCACACTAATACAAGTGCAAAAGTGGTTTCCTGCACCAACACAAGTGCGAAAAGTGGTTTTTCAACACTAACACAAGTGCAGAAAGTCGTTTTTCAACACTAACACAAGTGCGAAAAGTGGTTTTTCAACACTATCACAAGTGCAAAAAGTGTTTTTTCCACACTAATACAAGTGCAAAAGTGGTTTCTTGCACCAACACAAGTGCGAAAAGTGGTTTTTCAACACTATCACAAATGCAAAAAGTGTTTTTTCCACACTAATACAAGTGCAAAAGTGGTTTCCTGCACCAACACAAGTGCGAAAAGTGGTTTTTCAACACTAACACAAGTGCAAAAAGTGTTTTTTCCACACTAATACAAGTGCAAAAGTGGTTTCCTGCACCAACACAAGTGCGAAAAGTGGTTTTTCAACACTAACACAAGTGCAAAAAGTGGTTTTTCAACACTAACACAAGTGCGAAAAGTGGTTTTTCAACACTATCACAAGTGCAAAAAGTGTTTTTTCCACACTAATACAAGTGCAAAAGTGGTTTCCTGCACCAACACAAGTGCGAAAAGTGGTTTTTCAACACTAACACAAGTGTGAAAAGTGGTTTTTCAACACTAACACATGTGCGAAAAGTGGTTTTTCAACACTATCACAAGTGCAAAAAGTGTTTTTTCCACACTAATACGAGTGCAAAAGTGGTTTCCTGCACCAACACAAGTGCGAAAAGTGGTTTTTCAACACTAACACAAGTGCGAAAAGTGGTTTTTCAACACTAACACAAGTGCGAAAAGTGGTTTTTCAACACTATCACAAGTGCAAAAAGTGTTTTTTCCACACTAATACAAGTGCAAAAGTGGTTTCCTGCACCAACACAAGTGCGAAAAGTGGTTTTTCAACACTAACACAAGTGCGAAAAGTGGTTTTTCAACACAAACACAAGTGCGAAAAGTGTTTTTTCCACACTAATACAAGTGCAAAAGTGGTTTCCTGCACCAACACAAGTGCGTAAAGTGGTTTTTCAACACTAACACAAGTGCGAAAAGTGGTTTTTCAACACTATCACAAGTGCAAAAAGTGTTTTTTCCACACTAATACAAGTGCAAAAGTGGTTTCCTGCACCTACACAAGTGCGAAAAGTGGTATTTCAACACTAACACAAGTGCGAAAAGTGGTTTTTCAACACTAACACATGTGCGAAAAGTGGTTTTTCAACACGATCACAAGTGCAAAAAGTGTTTTTTCCACTCTAATACAAGTGCAAAAGTGGTTTCCTGCACCAACACAAGTGCGAAAAGTGGTTTTTCAACACTAACACAAGTGCGAAAAGTGGTTTTTCAACACTAACACAAGTGCGAAAAGTGGTTTTTCAACACTAACACAAGTGCGAAAAGTGGTTTTTCAACACTATCACAAGTGCAAAAAGTGTTTTTTCCACACTAATACAAGTGCAAAAGTGGTTTCCTGCACCAACACAAGTGTGAAAAGTGTTTTTTCATCACTAACACAAGTGCAAAAAGTGGTTTCCTGCACCAACACAAGTGCGAAAAGTGGTTTTTCAACACTAACACAAGTGCAAAAAGTGTTTTTTCCACACTAATACAAGTGCAAAAGTGGTTTCCTGCACCAACACAAGTGCGAAAAGTGGTTTTTCAACACTAACACAAGTGCAAAAAGTGGTTTTTCAACACTAACACAAGTGCGAAAAGTGGTTTTTCAACACTATCACAAATGCAAAAAGTGTTTTTTCCACACTAATACAAGTGCAAAAGTGGTTTCCTGCACCAACACAAGTGCGAAAAGTGGTTTTTCAACACTAACACAAGTGCTAAAAGTGGTTTTTCAACACGATCACAAGTGCAAAAAGTGTTTTTTCCACACTAGTACAAGTGCAAAAGTGGTTTCCTGCACCAACACAAGTGCGAAAAGTGGTTTTTCAACACTAACACAAGTGCGAAAAGTGGTTTTTCAACACAAACACAAGTGCGAAAAGTGTTTTTTCCACACTAATACAAGTGCAAAAGTGGTTTCCTGCACCAACACAAGTGCGTAAAGTGGTTTTTCAACACTAACACAAGTGCGAAAAGTGTTTTTTCCACACTAATACAAGTGCAAAAGTGGTTTCCTGCACCAACACAAGTGCGAAAAGTGGTTTTTCAACACGAACACAAGTGCGAAAAGTGGTTTTTCAACACTAACACAAGTGCGAAAAGTGGTTTTTCAACACGATCTCAAGTGCAAAAAGTGTTTTTTCCACACTAGTACAAGTGCAAAAGTGGTTTCCTGCACCAACACAAGTGCGAAAAGTGGTTTTTCAACACTAACGCAAGTGCGAAAAGTGGTTTTTCAACACAAACACAAGTGCGAAAAGTGTTTTTTCCACACTAGTACAAGTGCAAAAGTGGTTTCCTGCACCAACACAAGTGCGTAAAGTGGTTTTTCAACACTAACACAAGTGCGAAAAGTGGTTTTTCAACACTATCACAAGTGCAAAAAGTGTTTTTTCCACACTAATACAAGTGCAAAAGTGGTTTCCTGCACCAACACAAGTGCAAAAAGTGGTTTTTCAACACTAACACAAGTGCGAAAAGTGGTTTTTCAACACTAACACATGTGCGAAAAGTGGTTTTTCAACACTAACACAAGTGCGAAAAGTGGTTTTTCAACACTATCACAAGTGCAAAAAGTGTTTTTTCCACACTAATACAAGTGCAAAAGTGGTTTCCTGCACCAACACAAGTGCGAAAAGTGGATTTTCAACACTAACACATGTGCGAAAAATGGTTTTTCAACACTATCACAAGTGCAAAAAGTGTTTTTTCCACACTAATACAAGTGCAAAAGTGGTTTCCTGCACCAACACAAGTGCGAAAAGTGGTTTTTCAACACGAACACAAGTGCGAAAAGTGGTTTTTCAACACTAACACAAGTGTGAAAAGTGGTTTTTCAACACGATCACAAGTGCAAAAAGTGTTTTTTCCACACTAGTACAAGTGCAAAAGTGGTTTCCTGCACCAACACAAGTGCGAAAAGTGGTTTTTCAACACTAACACAAGTGCGAAAAGTGGTTTTTCAACACAAACACAAGTGCGAAAAGTGTTGTTTCCACACTAATACAAGTGCAAAAGTGGTTTCCTGCACCAACACAAGTGCGTAAAGTGGTTTTTCAACACTAACACAAGTGCGAAAAGTGGTTTTTCAACACTATCACAAGTGCAAAAAGTGTTTTTTCCACACTAATACAAGTGCAAAAGTGGTTTCCTGCACCAACACAAGTGCGAAAAGTGGTTTTTCAACACTAACACAAGTGCGAAAAGTGGTTTTTCAACACTAACACAAGTGCGAAAAGTGGTTTTTCAACACTAACACAAGTGCGAAAAGTGGTTTTTCAACACTATCACAAGTGCAAAAAGTGTTTTTTCCACACTAATACAAGTGCAAAAGTGGTTTCCTGCACCAACACAAGTGTGAAAAGTGTTTTTTCATCACTAACACAAGTGCAAAAAGTGGTTTCCTGCACCAACACAAGTGCGAAAAGTGGTTTTTCAACACTAACACAAGTGCAAAAAGTGTTTTTTCCACACTAATACAAGTGCAAAAGTGGTTTCCTGCACCAACACAAGTGCGAAAAGTGGTTTTTCAACACTAACACAAGTGCAAAAAGTGGTTTTTCAACACTAACACAAGTGCGAAAAGTGGTTTTTCAACACTATCACAAATGCAAAAAGTGTTTTTTCCACACTAATACAAGTGCAAAAGTGGTTTCCTGCACCAACACAAGTGCGAAAAGTGGTTTTTCAACACTAACACAAGTGCGAAAAGTGGTTTTTCAACACGATCACAAGTGCAAAAAGTGTTTTTTCCACACTAGTACAAGTGCAAAAGTGGTTTCCTGCACCAACACAAGTGCGAAAAGTGGTTTTTCAACACTAACACAAGTGCGAAAAGTGGTTTTTCAACACAAACACAAGTGCGAAAAGTGTTTTTTCCACACTAATACAAGTGCAAAAGTGGTTTCCTGCACCAACACAAGTGCGTAAAGTGGTTTTTCAACACTAACACAAGTGCGAAAAGTGTTTTTTCCACACTAATACAAGTGCAAAAGTGGTTTCCTGCACCAACACAAGTGCGAAAAGTGGTTTTTCAACACGAACACAAGTGCGAAAAGTGGTTTTTCAACACTAACACAAGTGCGAAAAGTGGTTTTTCAACACGATCTCAAGTGCAAAAAGTGTTTTTTCCACACTAGTACAAGTGCAAAAGTGGTTTCCTGCACCAACACAAGTGCGAAAAGTGGTTTTTCAACACTAACGCAAGTGCGAAAAGTGGTTTTTCAACACAAACACAAGTGCGAAAAGTGTTTTTTCCACACTAGTACAAGTGCAAAAGTGGTTTCCTGCACCAACACAAGTGCGTAAAGTGGTTTTTCAACACTAACACAAGTGCGAAAAGTGGTTTTTCAACACTATCACAAGTGCAAAAAGTGTTTTTTCCACACTAATACAAGTGCAAAAGTGGTTTCCTGCACCAACACAAGTGCAAAAAGTGGTTTTTCAACACTAACACAAGTGCGAAAAGTGGTTTTTCAACACTAACACATGTGCGAAAAGTGGTTTTTCAACACTAACACAAGTGCGAAAAGTGGTTTTTCAACACTATCACAAGTGCAAAAAGTGTTTTTTCCACACTAATACAAGTGCAAAAGTGGTTTCCTGCACCAACACAAGTGCGAAAAGTGGATTTTCAACACTAACACATGTGCGAAAAATGGTTTTTCAACACTATCACAAGTGCAAAAAGTGTTTTTTCCACACTAATACAAGTGCAAAAGTGGTTTCCTGCACCAACACAAGTGCGAAAAGTGGTTTTTCAACACGAACACAAGTGCGAAAAGTGGTTTTTCAACACTAACACAAGTGTGAAAAGTGGTTTTTCAACACGATCACAAGTGCAAAAAGTGTTTTTTCCACACTAGTACAAGTGCAAAAGTGGTTTCCTGCACCAACACAAGTGCGAAAAGTGGTTTTTCAACACTAACACAAGTGCGAAAAGTGGTTTTTCAACACAAACACAAGTGCGAAAAGTGTTGTTTCCACACTAATACAAGTGCAAAAGTGGTTTCCTGCACCAACACAAGTGCGTAAAGTGGTTTTTCAACACTAACACAAGTGCGAAAAGTGGTTTTTCAACACTATCACAAGTGCAAAAAGTGTTTTTTCCACACTAATACAAGTGCAAAAGTGGTTTCCTGCACCAACACAAGTGCGAAAAGTGGTTTTTCAACACTAACACAAGTGCGAAAAGTGGTTTTTCAACACAAACACAAGTGCGAAAAGTGTTTTTTCCACACTAATACAAGTGCAAAAGTGGTTTCCTGCACCAACACAAGTGCGTAAAGTGGTTTTTCAACACTAACACAAGTGCGAAAAGTGGTTTTTCAACACTATCACAAGTGCAAAAAGTGTTTTTTCCACACTAATACAAGTGCAAAAGTGGTTTCCTGCACCTACACAAGTGCGAAAAGTGGTATTTCAACACTAACACAAGTGCGAAAAGTGGTTTTTCAACACTAACACATGTGCGAAAAGTGGTTTTTCAACACGATCACAAGTGCAAAAAGTGTTTTTTCCACTCTAATACAAGTGCAAAAGTGGTTTCCTGCACCAACACAAGTGCGAAAAGTGGTTTTTCAACACTAACACAAGTGCGAAAAGTGGTTTTTCAACACTAACACAAGTGCGAAAAGTGGTTTTTCAACACTAACACAAGTGCGAAAAGTGGTTTTTCAACACTATCACAAGTGCAAAAAGTGTTTTTTCCACACTAATACAAGTGCAAAAGTGGTTTCCTGCACCAACACAAGTGTGAAAAGTGTTTTTTCATCACTAACACAAGTGCAAAAAGTGGTTTCCTGCACCAACACAAGTGCGAAAAGTGGTTTTTCAACACTAACACAAGTGCAAAAAGTGTTTTTTCCACACTAATACAAGTGCAAAAGTGGTTTCCTGCACCAACACAAGTGCGAAAAGTGGTTTTTCAACACTAACACAAGTGCAAAAAGTGGTTTTTCAACACTAACACAAGTGCGAAAAGTGGTTTTTCAACACTATCACAAATGCAAAAAGTGTTTTTTCCACACTAATACAAGTGCAAAAGTGGTTTCCTGCACCAACACAAGTGCGAAAAGTGGTTTTTCAACACTAACACAAGTGCTAAAAGTGGTTTTTCAACACGATCACAAGTGCAAAAAGTGTTTTTTCCACACTAGTACAAGTGCAAAAGTGGTTTCCTGCACCAACACAAGTGCGAAAAGTGGTTTTTCAACACTAACACAAGTGCGAAAAGTGGTTTTTCAACACAAACACAAGTGCGAAAAGTGTTTTTTCCACACTAATACAAGTGCAAAAGTGGTTTCCTGCACCAACACAAGTGCGTAAAGTGGTTTTTCAACACTAACACAAGTGCGAAAAGTGTTTTTTCCACACTAATACAAGTGCAAAAGTGGTTTCCTGCACCAACACAAGTGCGAAAAGTGGTTTTTCAACACGAACACAAGTGCGAAAAGTGGTTTTTCAACACTAACACAAGTGCGAAAAGTGGTTTTTCAACACGATCTCAAGTGCAAAAAGTGTTTTTTCCACACTAGTACAAGTGCAAAAGTGGTTTCCTGCACCAACACAAGTGCGAAAAGTGGTTTTTCAACACTAACGCAAGTGCGAAAAGTGGTTTTTCAACACAAACACAAGTGCGAAAAGTGTTTTTTCCACACTAGTACAAGTGCAAAAGTGGTTTCCTGCACCAACACAAGTGCGTAAAGTGGTTTTTCAACACTAACACAAGTGCGAAAAGTGGTTTTTCAACACTATCACAAGTGCAAAAAGTGTTTTTTCCACACTAATACAAGTGCAAAAGTGGTTTCCTGCACCAACACAAGTGCAAAAAGTGGTTTTTCAACACTAACACAAGTGCGAAAAGTGGTTTTTCAACACTAACACATGTGCGAAAAGTGGTTTTTCAACACTAACACAAGTGCGAAAAGTGGTTTTTCAACACTATCACAAGTGCAAAAAGTGTTTTTTCCACACTAATACAAGTGCAAAAGTGGTTTCCTGCACCAACACAAGTGCGAAAAGTGGATTTTCAACACTAACACATGTGCGAAAAATGGTTTTTCAACACTATCACAAGTGCAAAAAGTGTTTTTTCCACACTAATACAAGTGCAAAAGTGGTTTCCTGCACCAACACAAGTGCGAAAAGTGGTTTTTCAACACGAACACAAGTGCGAAAAGTGGTTTTTCAACACTAACACAAGTGTGAAAAGTGGTTTTTCAACACGATCACAAGTGCAAAAAGTGTTTTTTCCACACTAGTACAAGTGCAAAAGTGGTTTCCTGCACCAACACAAGTGCGAAAAGTGGTTTTTCAACACTAACACAAGTGCGAAAAGTGGTTTTTCAACACAAACACAAGTGCGAAAAGTGTTGTTTCCACACTAATACAAGTGCAAAAGTGGTTTCCTGCACCAACACAAGTGCGTAAAGTGGTTTTTCAACACTAACACAAGTGCGAAAAGTGGTTTTTCAACACTATCACAAGTGCAAAAAGTGTTTTTTCCACACTAATACAAGTGCAAAAGTGGTTTCCTGCACCAACACAAGTGCGAAAAGTGGTTTTTCAACACTAACACAAGTGCGAAAAGTGGTTTTTCAACACTAACACAAGTGCGAAAAGTGGTTTTTCAACACTAACACAAGTGCGAAAAGTGGTTTTTCAACACTATCACAAGTGCAAAAAGTGTTTTTTCCACACTAATACAAGTGCAAAAGTGGTTTCCTGCACCAACACAAGTGTGAAAAGTGTTTTTTCATCACTAACACAAGTGCAAAAAGTGGTTTCCTGCACCAACACAAGTGCGAAAAGTGGTTTTTCAACACTAACACAAGTGCAAAAAGTGTTTTTTCCACACTAATACAAGTGCAAAAGTGGTTTCCTGCACCAACACAAGTGCGAAAAGTGGTTTTTCAACACTAACACAAGTGCAAAAAGTGGTTTTTCAACACTAACACAAGTGCGAAAAGTGGTTTTTCAACACTATCACAAATGCAAAAAGTGTTTTTTCCACACTAATACAAGTGCAAAAGTGGTTTCCTGCACCAACACAAGTGCGAAAAGTGGTTTTTCAACACTAACACAAGTGCGAAAAGTGGTTTTTCAACACGATCACAAGTGCAAAAAGTGTTTTTTTCCACACTAGTACAAGTGCAAAAGTGGTTTCCTGCACCAACACAAGTGCGAAAAGTGGTTTTTCAACACTAACACAAGTGCGAAAAGTGGTTTTTCAACACAAACACAAGTGCGAAAAGTGTTTTTTCCACACTAATACAAGTGCAAAAGTGGTTTCCTGCACCAACACAAGTGCGTAAAGTGGTTTTTCAACACTAACACAAGTGCGAAAAGTGTTTTTTCCACACTAATACAAGTGCAAAAGTGGTTTCCTGCACCAACACAAGTGCGAAAAGTGGTTTTTCAACACGAACACAAGTGCGAAAAGTGGTTTTTCAACACTAACACAAGTGCGAAAAGTGGTTTTTCAACACGATCTCAAGTGCAAAAAGTGTTTTTTCCACACTAGTACAAGTGCAAAAGTGGTTTCCTGCACCAACACAAGTGCGAAAAGTGGTTTTTCAACACTAACGCAAGTGCGAAAAGTGGTTTTTCAACACAAACACAAGTGCGAAAAGTGTTTTTTCCACACTAGTACAAGTGCAAAAGTGGTTTCCTGCACCAACACAAGTGCGTAAAGTGGTTTTTCAACACTAACACAAGTGCGAAAAGTGGTTTTTCAACACTATCACAAGTGCAAAAAGTGTTTTTTCCACACTAATACAAGTGCAAAAGTGGTTTCCTGCACCAACACAAGTGCAAAAAGTGGTTTTTCAACACTAACACAAGTGCGAAAAGTGGTTTTTCAACACTAACACATGTGCGAAAAGTGGTTTTTCAACACTAACACAAGTGCGAAAAGTGGTTTTTCAACACTATCACAAGTGCAAAAAGTGTTTTTTCCACACTAATACAAGTGCAAAAGTGGTTTCCTGCACCAACACAAGTGCGAAAAGTGGATTTTCAACACTAACACATGTGCGAAAAATGGTTTTTCAACACTATCACAAGTGCAAAAAGTGTTTTTTCCACACTAATACAAGTGCAAAAGTGGTTTCCTGCACCAACACAAGTGCGAAAAGTGGTTTTTCAACACGAACACAAGTGCGAAAAGTGGTTTTTCAACACTAACACAAGTGTGAAAAGTGGTTTTTCAACACGATCACAAGTGCAAAAAGTGTTTTTTCCACACTAGTACAAGTGCAAAAGTGGTTTCCTGCACCAACACAAGTGCGAAAAGTGGTTTTTCAACACTAACACAAGTGCGAAAAGTGGTTTTTCAACACAAACACAAGTGCGAAAAGTGTTGTTTCCACACTAATACAAGTGCAAAAGTGGTTTCCTGCACCAACACAAGTGCGTAAAGTGGTTTTTCAACACTAACACAAGTGCGAAAAGTGGTTTTTCAACACTATCACAAGTGCAAAAAGTGTTTTTTCCACACTAATACAAGTGCAAAAGTGGTTTCCTGCACCAACACAAGTGCGAAAAGTGGTTTTTCAACACTAACACAAGTGCGAAAAGTGGTTTTTCAACACTAACACATGTGCGAAAAGTGGTTTTTCAACACTATCACAAGTGCAAAAAGTGTTTTTTCCACACTAATACAAGTGCAAAAGTGGTTTCCTGCACCAACACAAGTGCGAAAAGTGGTTTTTCAACACTATCACAAGTGCAAAAAGTGTTTTTTCCACACTAATACAAGTGCAAAAGTGGTTTCCTGCACCAACACAAGCACGAAAAGTGGTTTTTCAACACTAACACAAGTGCGAAAAGTGGTTTTTCAACACTAACACAAGTGTGAAAAGTGGTTTTTCAACACTAACACAAGTGCGAAAAGTGGTTTTTCAACACTAACAGAAGTGCCAAAAGTGGTTTTTCAACACTATCACAAGTGCAAAAAGTGTTTTTTCCACACTAATACAAGTGCTAAAATGGTTTCCTGCACCAATACAAGTGCGAAAAGTGGTTTTTCATCACTAACACAAGTGCGAAAAGTGGTTTCCTGCACCAACACAAGTGCGAAAAGTGGTTTTTCAAAACTAACACAAGTGCGAAAAGTGGTTTTTCAACACTATCACAAGTGCAAAAAGTGTTTTTTCCACACTAATACAAGTGCAAAAGTGGTTTCCTGCACCAAAACAAGTGCGAAAAGTGGTTTTTCAACACTAACACAAGTGCGAAAAGTGGTTTTTCAACACTAACACATGTGCGAAAAGTGGTTTTTCAACACTATCAAAAGTGCAAAAAGTGTTTTTTCCACACTAATACAAGTGCAAAAGTGGTTTCCTGCACCAAAACAAGTGCGAAAAGTGGTTTTTCAACACTAACACAAGTGCGAAAAGTGGTTTTTCAACACTAACACATGTGCGAAAAGTGGTTTTTCAACACTATCAAAAGTGCAAAAAGTGTTTTTTCCACACTAATACAAGTGCAAAAGTGGTTTCCTGCACCAAAACAAGTGCGAAAAGTGGTTTTTCAACACTAACACAAGTGCGAAAAGTGGTTTTTCAACACTAACACAAGTGCGAAAAGTGGTTTTTCAACACGATCACAAGTGCAAAAAGTGTTTTTTCCACACTAGTACAAGTGCAAAAGTGGTTTCCTGCACCAACACAAGTGCGAAAAGTGGTTTTTCAACACTAACACAAGTGCGAAAAGTGGTTTTTCAACACAAACACAAGTGCGAAAAGTGTTTTTTCCACACTAGTACAAGTGCAAAAGTGGTTTCCTGCACCAACACAAGTGCGTAAAGTGGTTTTTCAACACTAACACAAGTGCGAAAAGTGGTTTTTCAACACTATCACAAGTGCAAAAAGTGTTTTTTCCACACTAATACAAGTGCAAAAGTGGTTTCCTGCACCAACACAAGTGCAAAAAGTGGTTTTTCAACACTAACACAAGTGCGAAAAGTGGTTTTTCAACACTAACACATGTGCGAAAAGTGGTTTTTCAACACTATCACAAGTGCAAAAAGTGTTTTTTCCACACTAGTACAAGTGCAAAAGTGGTTTCCTGCACCAACACAAGTGCGAAAAGTGGTTTTCAACACTAACACAAGTGCGAAAAGTGGTTTTTCAACACTAACACATGTGCGAAAAGTGGTTTTTCAACACTATCACAAGTGCAAAAAGTGTTTTTTCCACACTAATACAAGTGCAAAAGTGGTTTCCTGCACCAAAACAAGTGCGAAAAGTGGTTTTTCAACACTAACACAAGTGCGAAAAGTGGGTTTTCAACACTAACACAAGTGCGAAAAGTGGTTTTTCAACACTATCACAAGTGCAAAAAGTGGTTTTTCCACACTAATACAAGTGCAAAAGTGGTTTCCTGCACCAACACAAGTGCAAAAAGTGGTTTTTCAACACTAACACAAGTGCGAAAAGTGGTTTTTCAACACTAACACAAGTGCAAAAAGTGGTTTTTCAACACTATCACAAGTGCAAAAATGTTTTTTCCACACTAATACAAGTGCAAAAGTGGTTTCCTGCACCAACACAAGTGCGAAAAGTGGTTTTTCAACACTAACACAAGTGCGAAAAGTGGTTTTTCAACACTAACACATGTGCGAAAAGTGGTTTTTCAACACTATCACAAGTGCAAAAAGTGTTTTTTCCACACTAATACAAGTGCAAAAGTGGTTTCCTGCACCAACACAAGCGCGAAAAGTGGTTTTTCAACACTAACACAAGTGCGAAAAGTGGTTTTTCAACACTAACACAAGTGCGAAAAGTGGTTTTTCAACACTAACACAAGTGCGAAAAGTGGTTTTTCAACACTAACACAAGTGCGAAAAGTGGTTTTTCAACACTATCACAAGTGCAAAAAGTGTTTTTTCCACACTAATACAAGTGCAAAAGTGGTTTCCTGCACCAACACAAGTGCGAAAAGTGGTTTTTCAACACTAACACAAGTGCGAAAAGTGGTTTATCAACACAAACACAAGTGCGAAAAGTGCTTTTTCCACACTAATACAAGTGCACCAGTGGTTTCCTGCACCAACACAAGCGCGAAAATTGGTTTTTCAACACCAACACAAGTGCGAAAAGTGGTTTTTCAACACTAACACAAGTGCGAAAAGTGGTTTTTCAACACTAACACATGTGCGAAAAGTGGTTTTTCAACACTATCACAAGTGCAAAAAGTGTTTTTTCCACACTAATACAAGTGCAAAAGTGGTTTCCTGCACCAAAACAAGTGCGAAAAGTGGTTTTTCAACACTAACACAAGTGCGAAAAGTGGTTTTTCAACACTAACACAAGTGCGAAAAGTGGTTTTTCAACACTATCACAAGTGCAAAAAGTGTTTTTTCCACACTAATACAAGTGCAAAAGTGGTTTCCTGCACCAACACAAGTGCGAAAAGTGGTTTTTCAACACTAACACATGTGCGAAAAATGGTTTTTCAACACTATCACAAGTGCAAAAAGTGTTTTTTCCACACTAATACAAGTGCAAAAGTGGTTTCCTGCACCAACACAAGTGCGAAAAGTGGTTTTTCAACACGAACACAAGTGTGAAAAGTGGTTTTTCAACACTAACACAAGTGCGAAAAGTGGTTTTTCAACACGATCACAAGTGCAAAAAGTGTTTTTTCCACACTAGTACAAGTGCAAAAGTGGTTTCCTGCACCAACACAAGTGCGAAAAGTGGTTTTTCAACACTAACACAAGTGCGAAAAGTGGTTTTTCAACACAAACACAAGTGCGAAAAGTGTTGTTTCCACACTAATACAAGTGCAAAAGTGGTTTCCTGCACCAACACAAGTGCGTAAAGTGGTTTTTCAACACTAACACAAGTGCGAAAAGTGGTTTTTCAACACTATCACAAGTGCAAAAAGTGTTTTTTCCACACTAATACAAGTGCAAAAGTGGTTTCCTGCACCAACACAAGTGCGAAAAGTGGTTTTTCAACACTAACACAAGTGCGAAAAGTGGTTTTTCAACACTAACACATGTGCGAAAAGTGGTTTTTCAACACTATCACAAGTGCAAAAAGTGTTTTTTCCACACTAATACAAGTGCAAAAGTGGTTTCCTGCACCAACACAAGTGCGAAAAGTGGTTTTTCAACACTATCACAAGTGCAAAAAGTGTTTTTTCCACACTAATACAAGTGCAAAAGTGGTTTCCTGCACCAACACAAGCACGAAAAGTGGTTTTTCAACACTAACACAAGTGCGAAAAGTGGTTTTTCAACACTAACACAAGTGTGAAAAGTGGTTTTTCAACACTAACACAAGTGCGAAAAGTGGTTTTTCAACACTAACACAAGTGCGAAAAGTGGTTTTTCAACACTATCACAAGTGCAAAAAGTGTTTTTTCCACACTAATACAAGTGCTAAAATGGTTTCCTGCACCAATACAAGTGCGAAAAGTGGTTTTTCATCACTAACACAAGTGCGAAAAGTGGTTTCCTGCACCAACACACGTGCGAAAAGTGGTTTTTCAAAACTAACACAAGTGCGAAAAGTGGTTTTTCAACACTAACACATGTGCGAAAAGTGGTTTTTCAACACTATCACAAGTGCAAAAAGTGTTTTTTCCACACTAATACAAGTGCAAAAGTGGTTTCCTGCACCAAAACAAGTGCGAAAAGTGGTTTTTCAACACTAACACAAGTGCGAAAAGTGGTTTTTCAACACTAACACATGTGCGAAAAGTGGTTTTTCAACACTATCACAAGTGCAAAAAGTGTTTTTTCCACACTAATACAAGTGCAAAAGTGGTTTCCTGCACCAAAACAAGTGCGAAAAGTGGTTTTTCAACACTAACACAAGTGCGAAAAGTGGTTTTTCAACACTAACACAAGTGCGAAAAGTGGTTTTTCAACACTATCACAAGTGCAAAAAGTGTTTTTTCCACACTAATACAAGTGCAAAAGTGGTTTCCTGCACCAACACAAGTGCGAAAAGTGGTTTTTCAACACTAACACATGTGCGAAAAATGGTTTTTCAACACTATCACAAGTGCAAAAAGTGTTTTTTCCACACTAATACAAGTGCAAAAGTGGTTTCCTGCATCAACACAAGTGCGAAAAGTGGTTTTTCAACACGAACACAAGTGCGAAACGTGGTTTTTCAACACTAACACAAGTGCGAAAAGTGGTTTTTCAACACGATCACAAGTGCAAAAAGTGTTTTTTCCACACTAGTACAAGTGCAAAAGTGGTTTCCTGCACCAACACAAGTGCGAAAAGTGGTTTTTCAACACTAACACAAGTGCGAAAAGTGGTTTTTCAACACAAACACAAGTGCGAAAAGTGTTTTTTCCACACTAGTACAAGTGCAAAAGTGGTTTCCTGCACCAACACAAGTGCGTAAAGTGGTTTTTCAACACTAACACAAGTGCGAAAAGTGGTTTTTCAACACTATCACAAGTGCAAAAAGTGTTTTTTCCACACTAATACAAGTGCAAAAGTGGTTTCCTGCACCAACACAAGTGCAAAAAGTGGTTTTTCAACACTAACACAAGTGCGAAAAGGGGTTTTTCAACACTAACACATGTGCGAAAAGTGGTTTTTCAACACTATCACAAGTGCAAAAAGTGTTTTTTCCACACTAGTACAAGTGCAAAAGTGGTTTCCTGCACCAACACAAGTGCGAAAAGTGGTTTTTCAACACTAACACAAGTGCGAAAAGTTGTTTTTCAACATTAACACATGTGCGAAAAGTGGTTTTTCAACACTATCACAAGTGCAAAAAGTGTTTTTTCCACACTAATACAAGTGCAAAAGTGGTTTCCTGCACCAAAACAAGTGCGAAAAGTGGTTTTTCAACACGAACACAAGTGCGAAAAGTGGGTTTTCAACACTAACACAAGTGCGAAAAGTGGTTTTTCAACACTATCACAAGTGCAAAAAGTGTTTTTTTCACACTAATACAAGTGCAAAAGTGGTTTCCTGCACCAACACAAGTGCGAAAAGTGGTTTTTCAACACTAACACAAGTGCGAAAAGTGGTTTTTCAACACTAACACAAGTGCGAAAAGTGGTTTTTCAACACTATCACAAGTGCAAAAAGTGTTTTTTCCACACTAATACAAGTGCAAAAGTGGTTTCCTGCACCAACACAAGTGCGAAAAGTGGTTTTTCAACACTAACACAAGTGCGAAAAGTGGTTTTTCAACACTAACACATGTGCGAAAAGTGGTTTTTCAACACTATCACAAGTGCAAAAAGTGTTTTTTCCACACTAATACAAGTGCAAAAGTGGTTTCCTGCACCAACACAAGCGCGAAAAGTGGTTTTTCAACACTAACACAAGTGCGAAAAGTGGTTTTTCAACACTAACACAAGTGCGAAAAGTGGTTTTTCAACACTAACACAAGTGCGAAAAGTGGTTTTTCAACACTAACACAAGTGCGAAAAGTGGTTTTTCAACACTATCACAAGTGCAAAAAGTGTTTTTTCCACACTAATACAAGTGCAAAAGTGGTTTCCTGCACCAACACAAGCGCGAAAAGTGGTTTTTCAACACTAACACAATTGCGAAAAGTGGTTTTTCAACACTAACACAAGTGCGAAAAGTGGTTTTTCATCACTAACACAAGTGCGAAAAGTGGTTTCCTGCACCAACACAAGTGCGAAAAGTGGTTTTTCAACACTAACACAAGTGCAAAAGGTGTTTTTTCCACACTAATACAAGTGCAAAAGTGGTTTCCTGCACCAACACAAGTGCGAAAAGTGGTTTTTCAACACTAACACAAGTGCGAAAAGTGGTTTTTCAACACTAACACAAGTGCGAAAAGTGGTTTTTCAACACTATCACAAATGCAAAAAGTGTTTTTTCCACACTAATACAAGTGCAAAAGTGGTTTCCTGCACCAACACAAGTGCGAAAAGTGGTTTTTCAACACTAACACAAGTGCGAAAAGTGGTTTTTCAACACTAACACATGTGCGAAAAGTGGTTTTTCAACACTATCACAAGTGCAAAAAGTGTTTTTTCCACACTAATACAAGTGCAAAAGTGGTTTTTCAACACTAAAACAAGTGCGAAAAGTGGTTTTTCAACACTAACACAAGTGCGAAAAGTGGTTTTTCAACACTATCACAAGTGCAAAAAGTGTTTTTTCCACACTAATACAAGTGCAAAAGTGGTTTCCTGCACCAACACAAGTGCGAAAAGTGGGTTTTCAACACTAACACAAGTGCGAAAAGTGGTTTTTCAACACAAACACAAGTGCGAAAAGTGTTTTTTCGACACTAATACAAGTGCAAAAGTGGTTTCCTGCACCAACACAAGTGCGAAAAGTGGTTTTTCAACACTAACACAAGTGCGAAAAGTGGTTTTTCAACACTATCACAAGTGCAAAAAGTGTTTTTTCCACACTAATACAAGTGCAAAAGTTGTTTCCTGCACCAACACAAGTGCGAAAAGTGGTTTTTCAACACTAACACAAGTGCAAAAAGTGTTTTTTCAACACTATCACAAGTGCAAAAAGTGTTTTTTCCACACTAATACAAGTGCAAAAGTGGTTTCCTGCACCAACACAAGTGCGAAAAGTGGTTTTTCAACACTAACACAAGTGCGAAAAGTGGTTTTTCAACACAAACACAAGTGCGAAAAGTGTTTTTTCCACACTAATACAAGTGCAAAAGTGGTTTCCTGCACCAACACAAGTGCGTAAAGTGGTTTTTCAACACTAACACAAGTGCGAAAAGTGGTTTTTCAACACTATCACAAGTGCAAAAAGTGTTTTTTCCACACTAATACAAGTGCAAAAGTGGTTTCCTGCACCAACACAAGTGCGAAAAGTGGTTTTTCAACACTAACACAAGTGCGAAAAGTGGTTTTTCAACATTAACACATGTGCGAAAAGTGGTTTTTCAACACTATCACAAGTGCAAAAAGTGTTTTTTCCACACTAATACAAGTGCAAAAGTGGTTTCCTGCACCAACACAAGTGCGAAAAGTGGATTTTCAACACTAACACAAGTGCGAAAAGTGGTTTTTCAACACTAACACAAGTGCGAAAAGTGGTTTTTCAACACTATCACAAGTGCAAAAAGTGTTTTTTCCACACTAATACAAGTGCAAAAGTGGTTTCCTGCACCAACACAAGTGTGAAAAGTGGTTTTTCAACACTAACACAAGTGCGAAAAGTGGTTTTTCAACACTAACACAAGTGCGAAAAGTGGTTTTTCAACACAAACACAAGTGCGAAAAGTGTTTTTTCCACACTAATACAAGTGCAAAAGTGGTTTCCTGCACCAACACAAGTGCGTAAAGTGGTTTTTCAACACTAACACAAGTGCGAAAAGTGGTTTTTCAACACTATCACAAGTGCAAAAAGTGTTTTTTCCACACTAATACAAGTGCAAAAGTGGTTTCCTGCACCAACACAAGTGCGAAAAGTGGTTTTTCAACACTAACACAAGTGCGAAAAGTGGTTTTTCAACATTAACACATGTGCGAAAAGTGGTTTTTCAACACTATCACAAGTGCAAAAAGTGTTTTTTCCACACTAATACAAGTGCAAAAGTGGTTTCCTGCACCAACACAAGTGCGAAAAGTGGTTTTTCAACACTAACACAAGTGCGAAAAGTGGTTTTTCAACACTAACACAAGTGCGAAAAGTGGTTTTTCAACACTATCACAAGTGCAAAAAGTGTTTTTTCCACACTAATACAAGTGCAAAAGTGGTTTCCTGCACCAACACAAGTGCGAAAAGTGGTTTTTCAACACTAACACAAGTGTGAAAAGTTGTTTTTCAACACTAACACAAGTGCGAAAAGTGGTTTTTCAACACTATCACAAGTGCAAAAAGTGTTTTTTCCACACTAATACAAGTGCAAAAGTGGTTTCCTGCACCAACACAAGTGTGAAAAGTGGTTTTTCAACACTAACACAAGTGTGAAAAGTGGTTTTTCAACACAAACACAAGTGCGAAAAGTGTTTTTTCCACACTAATACACGTGCAAAAGTGGTTTCCTACACCAACACAAGTGCGAAAAGTGGTTTTTCAACACTAACACAAGTGCGAAAAGTGGTTTTTCAACACTAACACAAGTGTGAAAAGTGGTTTCTCAACACTATCACAAGTGCAAAAAGTGTTTTTTCCACACTAATACAAGTGCAAAAATGGTTTCCTGCACCAACACAAGTGCGAAAAGTGGTTTTTCATCACTAACACAAGTGCGAAAAGTGGTTTTTCAACACAAACACAAGTGCGAAAAGTGGTTTTTCAACACTATCACAAGTGCGAAAAGTGTTTTTTCCACACTAATACACGTGCAAAAGTGGTTTCCTGCACCAACACAAGTGCGAAAAGTGGTTTTTCAACACTAACACAAGTGCGAAAAGTGGTTTTTCAACACTAACACAAGTGCGAAAAGTGGTTTTTCAACAATATCACAAGTGCAAAAAGTGTTTTTTCCACACTAATACAAGTGCAAAAGTGGTTTCCTGCACCAACACAAGTGCAAAAAGTGGTTTTTCAACACTAACACAAGTGCGAAAAGTGGTTTTTCAACACAATCACAAGTGCAAAAAGTGTTTTTTCCACACTAATGCAAGTGCAAAAGTGGTTTCCTGCACCAACACAAGTGCGAAAAGTGGTTTTTCAACACTAACACAAGTGCGAAAAGTGGTTTTTCAACACTATCACAAGTGCAAAAAGTGTTTTTTCCACACTAATACAAGTGCAAAAGTGGTTTCCTGCACCAACACAAGTGTGAAAAGTGTTTTTTCAACACTAACACAAGTGCGAAAAGTGGTTTTTCAACACTATCACAAGTGCAAAAAGTGTTTTTTTCACACTAATACAAGTGCAAAAGTGGTTTCCTGCACCAACACAAGTGCGAAAAGTGGTTTTTCAACACTAACACAAGTGCAGAAAGTCGTTTTTCAACACTAACACAAGTGCGAAAAGTGGTTTTTCAACACTATCACAAGTGCAAAAAGTGTTTTTTCCACACTAATACAAGTGCAAAAGTGGTTTCTTGCACCAACACAAGTGCGAAAAGTGGTTTTTCAACACTATCACAAATGCAAAAAGTGTTTTTTCCACACTAATACAAGTGCAAAAGTGGTTTCCTGCACCAACACAAGTGCGAAAAGTGGTTTTTCAACACTAACACAAGTGCAAAAAGTGTTTTTTCCACACTAATACAAGTGCAAAAGTGGTTTCCTGCACCAACACAAGTGCGAAAAGTGGTTTTTCAACACTAACACAAGTGCAAAAAGTGGTTTTTCAACACTAACACAAGTGCGAAAAGTGGTTTTTCAACACTATCACAAGTGCAAAAAGTGTTTTTTCCACACTAATACAAGTGCAAAAGTGGTTTCCTGCACCAACACAAGTGCGAAAAGTGGTTTTTCAACACTAACACAAGTGTGAAAAGTGGTTTTTCAACACTAACACATGTGCGAAAAGTGGTTTTTCAACACTATCACAAGTGCAAAAAGTGTTTTTTCCACACTAATACGAGTGCAAAAGTGGTTTCCTGCACCAACACAAGTGCGAAAAGTGGTTTTTCAACACTAACACAAGTGCGAAAAGTGGTTTTTCAACACTAACACAAGTGCGAAAAGTGGTTTTTCAACACTATCACAAGTGCAAAAAGTGTTTTTTCCACACTAATACAAGTGCAAAAGTGGTTTCCTGCACCAACACAAGTGCGAAAAGTGGTTTTTCAACACTAACACAAGTGCGAAAAGTGGTTTTTCAACACAAACACAAGTGCGAAAAGTGTTTTTTCCACACTAATACAAGTGCAAAAGTGGTTTCCTGCACCAACACAAGTGCGTAAAGTGGTTTTTCAACACTAACACAAGTGCGAAAAGTGGTTTTTCAACACTATCACAAGTGCAAAAAGTGTTTTTTCCACACTAATACAAGTGCAAAAGTGGTTTCCTGCACCTACACAAGTGCGAAAAGTGGTATTTCAACACTAACACAAGTGCGAAAAGTGGTTTTTCAACACTAACACATGTGCGAAAAGTGGTTTTTCAACACTATCACAAGTGCAAAAAGTGTTTTTTCCACTCTAATACAAGTGCAAAAGTGGTTTCCTGCACCAACACAAGTGCGAAAAGTGGTTTTTCAACACTAACACAAGTGCGAAAAGTGGTTTTTCAACACTAACACAAGTGCGAAAAGTGGTTTTTCAACACTAACACAAGTGCGAAAAGTGGTTTTTCAACACTATCACAAGTGCAAAAAGTGTTTTTTCCACACTAATACAAGTGCAAAAATGGTTTCCTGCACCAACACAAGTGTGAAAAGTGTTTTTTCATCACTAACACAAGTGCAAAAAGTGGTTTCCTGCACCAACACAAGTGCGAAAAGTGGTTTTTCAACACTAACACAAGTGCAAAAAGTGTTTTTTCCACACTAATACAAGTGCAAAAGTGGTTTCCTGCACCAACACAAGTGCGAAAAGTGGTTTTTCAACACTAACACAAGTGCAAAAAGTGGTTTTTCAACACTAACACAAGTGCGAAAAGTGGTTTTTCAACACTATCACAAATGCAAAAAGTGTTTTTTCCACACTAATACAAGTGCAAAAGTGGTTTCCTGCACCAACACAAGTGCGAAAAGTGGTTTTTCAACACTAACACAAGTGCGAAAAGTGGTTTTTCAACACGATCACAAGTGCAAAAAGTGTTTTTTCCACACTAGTACAAGTGCAAAAGTGGTTTCCTGCACCAACACAAGTGCGAAAAGTTGTTTTTCAACACTAACACAAGTGCGAAAAGTGGTTTTTCAACACTATCACAAGTGCAAAAAGTGTTTTTCCCACACTAATACAAGTGCAAAAGTGGTTTCCTGCACCAACACAAGTGCGAAAAGTGGTTTTTCAACACTAACACAAGTGCGAAAAGTGGTTTTTCAACACAAACACAAGTGCGAAAAGTGTTTTTTCCACACTAATACACGTGCAAAATTGGTTTCCTGCACCAACACAAGTGCGAAAAGTGGTTTTTCAACACTAAAACAAGTGCGAAAAGTGGTTTTTCAACACTAACACAAGTGCGAAAAGTGGTTTTTCAACACTATCACAAGTGCAAAAAGTGTTTTTTCCACACTAATACAAGTGCAAAAGTGGTTTCCTGCACCAACACAAGTGCGAAAAGTGGTTTTTCAACACTAACACAAGTGCGAAAAGTGGTTTTTCAACACAAACACAAGTGCGAAAAGTGTTTTTTCGACACTAATACAAGTGCAAAAGTGGTTTCCTGCACCAACGCAAGTGCGAAAAGTGGTTTTTCAACACTAACACAAGTGCGAAAAGTGGTTTTTCAACACTATCACAAGTGCAAAAAGTGTTTTTTCCACACTAATACAAGTGCAAAAGTTGTTTCCTGCACCAACACAAGTGCGAAAAGTGGTTTTTCAACACTAACACAAGTGCAAAAAGTGTTTTTTCAACACTATCACAAGTGCAAAAAGTGTTTTTTCCACACTAATACAAGTGCAAAAGTGGTTTCCTGCACCAACACAAGTGCGAAAAGTGGTTTTTCAACACTAACACAAGTGCGAAAAGTGGTTTTTCAACACAAACACAAGTGCGAAAAGTGTTTTTTCCACACTAATACAAGTGCAAAAGTGGTTTCCTGCACCAACACAAGTGCGTAAAGTGGTTTTTCAACACTAACACAAGTGCGAAAAGTGGTTTTTCAACACTATCACAAGTGCAAAAAGTGTTTTTTCCACACTAATACAAGTGCAAAAGTGGTTTCCTGCACCAACACAAGTGCGAAAAGTGGTTTTTCAACACTAACACAAGTGCGAAAAGTGGTTTTTCAACATTAACACATGTGCGAAAAGTGGTTTTTCAACACTATCACAAGTGCAAAAAGTGTTTTTTCCACACTAATACAAGTGCAAAAGTGGTTTCCTGCACCAACACAAGTGCGAAAAGTGGTTTTTCAACACTAACACAAGTGCGAAAAGTGGTTTTTCAACACTAACACAAGTGCGAAAAGTGGTTTTTCAACACTATCACAAGTGCAAAAAGTGTTTTTTCCACACTAATACAAGTGCAAAAGTGGTTTCCTGCACCAACACAAGTGTGAAAAGTGGTTTTTCAACACTAACACAAGTGCGAAAAGTGGTTTTTCAACACTAACACAAGTGCGAAAAGTGGTTTTTCAACACAAACACAAGTGCGAAAAGTGTTTTTTCCACACTAATACAAGTGCAAAAGTGGTTTCCTGCACCAACACAAGTGCGTAAAGTGGTTTTTCAACACTAACACAAGTGCGAAAAGTGGTTTTTCAACACTATCACAAGTGCAAAAAGTGTTTTTTCCACACTAATACAAGTGCAAAAGTGGTTTCCTGCACCAACACAAGTGCGAAAAGTGGTTTTTCAACACTAACACAAGTGCGAAAAGTGGTTTTTCAACATTAACACATGTGCGAAAAGTGGTTTTTCAACACTATCACAAGTGCAAAAAGTGTTTTTTCCACACTAATACAAGTGCAAAAGTGGTTTCCTGCACCAACACAAGTGCGAAAAGTGGTTTTTCAACACTAACACAAGTGCGAAAAGTGGTTTTTCAACACTAACACAAGTGCGAAAAGTGGTTTTTCAACACTATCACAAGTGCAAAAAGTGTTTTTTCCACACTAATACAAGTGCAAAAGTGGTTTCCTGCACCAACACAAGTGCGAAAAGTGGTTTTTCAACACTAACACAAGTGTGAAAAGTTGTTTTTCAACACTAACACAAGTGCGAAAAGTGGTTTTTCAACACTATCACAAGTGCAAAAAGTGTTTTTTCCACACTAATACAAGTGCAAAAGTGGTTTCCTGCACCAACACAAGTGTGAAAAGTGGTTTTTCAACACTAACACAAGTGTGAAAAGTGGTTTTTCAACACAAACACAAGTGCGAAAAGTGTTTTTTCCACACTAATACACGTGCAAAAGTGGTTTCCTACACCAACACAAGTGCGAAAAGTGGTTTTTCAACACTAACACAAGTGCGAAAAGTGGTTTTTCAACACTAACACAAGTGTGAAAAGTGGTTTCTCAACACTATCACAAGTGCAAAAAGTGTTTTTTCCACACTAATACAAGTGCAAAAATGGTTTCCTGCACCAACACAAGTGCGAAAAGTGGTTTTTCATCACTAACACAAGTGCGAAAAGTGGTTTTTCAACACAAACACAAGTGCGAAAAGTGGTTTTTCAACACTATCACAAGTGCGAAAAGTGTTTTTTCCACACTAATACACGTGCAAAAGTGGTTTCCTGCACCAACACAAGTGCGAAAAGTGGTTTTTCAACACTAACACAAGTGCGAAAAGTGGTTTTTCAACACTAACACAAGTGCGAAAAGTGGTTTTTCAACAATATCACAAGTGCAAAAAGTGTTTTTTCCACACTAATACAAGTGCAAAAGTGGTTTCCTGCACCAACACAAGTGCAAAAAGTGGTTTTTCAACACTAACACAAGTGCGAAAAGTGGTTTTTCAACACAATCACAAGTGCAAAAAGTGTTTTTTCCACACTAATGCAAGTGCAAAAGTGGTTTCCTGCACCAACACAAGTGCGAAAAGTGGTTTTTCAACACTAACACAAGTGCGAAAAGTGGTTTTTCAACACTATCACAAGTGCAAAAAGTGTTTTTTCCACACTAATACAAGTGCAAAAGTGGTTTCCTGCACCAACACAAGTGTGAAAAGTGTTTTTTCAACACTAACACAAGTGCGAAAAGTGGTTTTTCAACACTATCACAAGTGCAAAAAGTGTTTTTTTCACACTAATACAAGTGCAAAAGTGGTTTCCTGCACCAACACAAGTGCGAAAAGTGGTTTTTCAACACTAACACAAGTGCAGAAAGTCGTTTTTCAACACTAACACAAGTGCGAAAAGTGGTTTTTCAACACTATCACAAGTGCAAAAAGTGTTTTTTCCACACTAATACAAGTGCAAAAGTGGTTTCTTGCACCAACACAAGTGCGAAAAGTGGTTTTTCAACACTATCACAAATGCAAAAAGTGTTTTTTCCACACTAATACAAGTGCAAAAGTGGTTTCCTGCACCAACACAAGTGCGAAAAGTGGTTTTTCAACACTAACACAAGTGCAAAAAGTGTTTTTTCCACACTAATACAAGTGCAAAAGTGGTTTCCTGCACCAACACAAGTGCGAAAAGTGGTTTTTCAACACTAACACAAGTGCAAAAAGTGGTTTTTCAACACTAACACAAGTGCGAAAAGTGGTTTTTCAACACTATCACAAGTGCAAAAAGTGTTTTTTCCACACTAATACAAGTGCAAAAGTGGTTTCCTGCACCAACACAAGTGCGAAAAGTGGTTTTTCAACACTAACACAAGTGCGAAAAGTGGTTTTTCAACACAAACACAAGTGCGAAAAGTGTTTTTTCGACACTAATACAAGTGCAAAAGTGGTTTCCTGCACCAACGCAAGTGCGAAAAGTGGTTTTTCAACACTAACACAAGTGCGAAAAGTGGTTTTTCAACACTATCACAAGTGCAAAAAGTGTTTTTTCCACACTAATACAAGTGCAAAAGTTGTTTCCTGCACCAACACAAGTGCGAAAAGTGGTTTTTCAACACTAACACAAGTGCAAAAAGTGTTTTTTCAACACTATCACAAGTGCAAAAAGTGTTTTTTCCACACTAATACAAGTGCAAAAGTGGTTTCCTGCACCAACACAAGTGCGAAAAGTGGTTTTTCAACACTAACACAAGTGCGAAAAGTGGTTTTTCAACACAAACACAAGTGCGAAAAGTGTTTTTTCCACACTAATACAAGTGCAAAAGTGGTTTCCTGCACCAACACAAGTGCGTAAAGTGGTTTTTCAACACTAACACAAGTGCGAAAAGTGGTTTTTCAACACTATCACAAGTGCAAAAAGTGTTTTTTCCACACTAATACAAGTGCAAAAGTGGTTTCCTGCACCAACACAAGTGCGAAAAGTGGTTTTTCAACACTAACACAAGTGCGAAAAGTGGTTTTTCAACATTAACACATGTGCGAAAAGTGGTTTTTCAACACTATCACAAGTGCAAAAAGTGTTTTTTCCACACTAATACAAGTGCAAAAGTGGTTTCCTGCACCAACACAAGTGCGAAAAGTGGTTTTTCAACACTAACACAAGTGCGAAAAGTGGTTTTTCAACACTAACACAAGTGCGAAAAGTGGTTTTTCAACACTATCACAAGTGCAAAAAGTGTTTTTTCCACACTAATACAAGTGCAAAAGTGGTTTCCTGCACCAACACAAGTGTGAAAAGTGGTTTTTCAACACTAACACAAGTGCGAAAAGTGGTTTTTCAACACTAACACAAGTGCGAAAAGTGGTTTTTCAACACAAACACAAGTGCGAAAAGTGTTTTTTCCACACTAATACAAGTGCAAAAGTGGTTTCCTGCACCAACACAAGTGCGTAAAGTGGTTTTTCAACACTAACACAAGTGCGAAAAGTGGTTTTTCAACACTATCACAAGTGCAAAAAGTGTTTTTTCCACACTAATACAAGTGCAAAAGTGGTTTCCTGCACCAACACAAGTGCGAAAAGTGGTTTTTCAACACTAACACAAGTGCGAAAAGTGGTTTTTCAACATTAACACATGTGCGAAAAGTGGTTTTTCAACACTATCACAAGTGCAAAAAGTGTTTTTTCCACACTAATACAAGTGCAAAAGTGGTTTCCTGCACCAACACAAGTGCGAAAAGTGGTTTTTCAACACTAACACAAGTGCGAAAAGTGGTTTTTCAACACTAACACAAGTGCGAAAAGTGGTTTTTCAACACTATCACAAGTGCAAAAAGTGTTTTTTCCACACTAATACAAGTGCAAAAGTGGTTTCCTGCACCAACACAAGTGCGAAAAGTGGTTTTTCAACACTAACACAAGTGTGAAAAGTTGTTTTTCAACACTAACACAAGTGCGAAAAGTGGTTTTTCAACACTATCACAAGTGCAAAAAGTGTTTTTTCCACACTAATACAAGTGCAAAAGTGGTTTCCTGCACCAACACAAGTGTGAAAAGTGGTTTTTCAACACTAACACAAGTGTGAAAAGTGGTTTTTCAACACAAACACAAGTGCGAAAAGTGTTTTTTCCACACTAATACACGTGCAAAAGTGGTTTCCTACACCAACACAAGTGCGAAAAGTGGTTTTTCAACACTAACACAAGTGCGAAAAGTGGTTTTTCAACACTAACACAAGTGTGAAAAGTGGTTTCTCAACACTATCACAAGTGCAAAAAGTGTTTTTTCCACACTAATACAAGTGCAAAAATGGTTTCCTGCACCAACACAAGTGCGAAAAGTGGTTTTTCATCACTAACACAAGTGCGAAAAGTGGTTTTTCAACACAAACACAAGTGCGAAAAGTGGTTTTTCAACACTATCACAAGTGCGAAAAGTGTTTTTTCCACACTAATACACGTGCAAAAGTGGTTTCCTGCACCAACACAAGTGCGAAAAGTGGTTTTTCAACACTAACACAAGTGCGAAAAGTGGTTTTTCAACACTAACACAAGTGCGAAAAGTGGTTTTTCAACAATATCACAAGTGCAAAAAGTGTTTTTTCCACACTAATACAAGTGCAAAAGTGGTTTCCTGCACCAACACAAGTGCAAAAAGTGGTTTTTCAACACTAACACAAGTGCGAAAAGTGGTTTTTCAACACAATCACAAGTGCAAAAAGTGTTTTTTCCACACTAATGCAAGTGCAAAAGTGGTTTCCTGCACCAACACAAGTGCGAAAAGTGGTTTTTCAACACTAACACAAGTGCGAAAAGTGGTTTTTCAACACTATCACAAGTGCAAAAAGTGTTTTTTCCACACTAATACAAGTGCAAAAGTGGTTTCCTGCACCAACACAAGTGTGAAAAGTGTTTTTTCAACACTAACACAAGTGCGAAAAGTGGTTTTTCAACACTATCACAAGTGCAAAAAGTGTTTTTTTCACACTAATACAAGTGCAAAAGTGGTTTCCTGCACCAACACAAGTGCGAAAAGTGGTTTTTCAACACTAACACAAGTGCAGAAAGTCGTTTTTCAACACTAACACAAGTGCGAAAAGTGGTTTTTCAACACTATCACAAGTGCAAAAAGTGTTTTTTCCACACTAATACAAGTGCAAAAGTGGTTTCTTGCACCAACACAAGTGCGAAAAGTGGTTTTTCAACACTATCACAAATGCAAAAAGTGTTTTTTCCACACTAATACAAGTGCAAAAGTGGTTTCCTGCACCAACACAAGTGCGAAAAGTGGTTTTTCAACACTAACACAAGTGCAAAAAGTGTTTTTTCCACACTAATACAAGTGCAAAAGTGGTTTCCTGCACCAACACAAGTGCGAAAAGTGGTTTTTCAACACTAACACAAGTGCAAAAAGTGGTTTTTCAACACTAACACAAGTGCGAAAAGTGGTTTTTCAACACTATCACAAGTGCAAAAAGTGTTTTTTCCACACTAATACAAGTGCAAAAGTGGTTTCCTGCACCAACACAAGTGCGAAAAGTGGTTTTTCAACACTAACACAAGTGTGAAAAGTGGTTTTTCAACACTAACACATGTGCGAAAAGTGGTTTTTCAACACTATCACAAGTGCAAAAAGTGTTTTTTCCACACTAATACGAGTGCAAAAGTGGTTTCCTGCACCAACACAAGTGCGAAAAGTGGTTTTTCAACACTAACACAAGTGCGAAAAGTGGTTTTTCAACACTAACACAAGTGCGAAAAGTGGTTTTTCAACACTATCACAAGTGCAAAAAGTGTTTTTTCCACACTAATACAAGTGCAAAAGTGGTTTCCTGCACCAACACAAGTGCGAAAAGTGGTTTTTCAACACTAACACAAGTGCGAAAAGTGGTTTTTCAACACAAACACAAGTGTGAAAAGTGTTTTTTCCACACTAATACAAGTGCAAAAGTGGTTTCCTGCACCAACACAAGTGCGTAAAGTGGTTTTTCAACACTAACACAAGTGCGAAAAGTGGTTTTTCAACACTATCACAAGTGCAAAAAGTGTTTTTTCCACACTAATACAAGTGCAAAAGTGGTTTCCTGCACCTACACAAGTGCGAAAAGTGGTATTTCAACACTAACACAAGTGCGAAAAGTGGTTTTTCAACACTAACACATGTGCGAAAAGTGGTTTTTCAACACTATCACAAGTGCAAAAAGTGTTTTTTCCACTCTAATACAAGTGCAAAAGTGGTTTCCTGCACCAACACAAGTGCGAAAAGTGGTTTTTCAACACTAACACAAGTGCGAAAAGTGGTTTTTCAACACTAACACAAGTGCGAAAAGTGGTTTTTCAACACTAACACAAGTGCGAAAAGTGGTTTTTCAACACTATCACAAGTGCAAAAAGTGTTTTTTCCACACTAATACAAGTGCAAAAATGGTTTCCTGCACCAACACAAGTGTGAAAAGTGTTTTTTCATCACTAACACAAGTGCAAAAAGTGGTTTCCTGCACCAACACAAGTGCGAAAAGTGGTTTTTCAACACTAACACAAGTGCAAAAAGTGTTTTTTCCACACTAATACAAGTGCAAAAGTGGTTTCCTGCACCAACACAAGTGCGAAAAGTGGTTTTTCAACACTAACACAAGTGCAAAAAGTGGTTTTTCAACACTAACACAAGTGCGAAAAGTGGTTTTTCAACACTATCACAAATGCAAAAAGTGTTTTTTCCACACTAATACAAGTGCAAAAGTGGTTTCCTGCACCAACACAAGTGCGAAAAGTGGTTTTTCAACACTAACACAAGTGCGAAAAGTGGTTTTTCAACACGATCACAAGTGCAAAAAGTGTTTTTTCCACACTAGTACAAGTGCAAAAGTGGTTTCCTGCACCAACACAAGTGCGAAAAGTGGTTTTTCAACACTAACACAAGTGCGAAAAGTGGTTTTTCAACACAAACACAAGTGCGAAAAGTGTTTTTTCCACACTAATACAAGTGCAAAAGTGGTTTCCTGCACCAACACAAGTGCGTAAAGTGGTTTTTCAACACTAACACAAGTGCGAAAAGTGTTTTTTCCACACTAATACAAGTGCAAAAGTGGTTTCCTGCACCAACACAAGTGCGAAAAGTGGTTTTTCAACACGAACACAAGTGCGAAAAGTGGTTTTTCAACACTAACACAAGTGCGAAAAGTGGTTTTTCAACACGATCTCAAGTGCAAAAAGTGTTTTTTCCACACTAGTACAAGTGCAAAAGTGGTTTCCTGCACCAACACAAGTGCGAAAAGTGGTTTTTCAACACTAACACAAGTGCGAAAAGTGGTTTTTCAACACAAACACAAGTGCGAAAAGTGTTTTTTCCACACTAGTACAAGTGCAAAAGTGGTTTCCTGCACCAACACAAGTGCGTAAAGTGGTTTTTCAACACTAACACAAGTGCGAAAAGTGGTTTTTCAACACTATCACAAGTGCAAAAAGTGTTTTTTCCACACTAATACAAGTGCAAAAGTGGTTTCCTGCACCAACACAAGTGCAAAAAGTGGTTTTTCAACACTAACACAAGTGCGAAAAGTGGTTTTTCAACACTAACACATGTGCGAAAAGTGGTTTTTCAACACTAACACAAGTGCGAAAAGTGGTTTTTCAACACTATCACAAGTGCAAAAAGTGTTTTTTCCACACTAATACAAGTGCAAAAGTGGTTTCCTGCACCAACACAAGTGCGAAAAGTGGATTTTCAACACTAACACATGTGCGAAAAATGGTTTTTCAACACTATCACAAGTGCAAAAAGTGTTTTTTCCACACTAATACAAGTGCAAAAGTGGTTTCCTGCACCAACACAAGTGCGAAAAGTGGTTTTTCAACACGAACACAAGTGCGAAAAGTGGTTTTTCAACACTAACACAAGTGTGAAAAGTGGTTTTTCAACACGATCACAAGTGCAAAAAGTGTTTTTTCCGCACTAGTACAAGTGCAAAAGTGGTTTCCTGCACCAACACAAGTGCGAAAAGTGGTTTTTCAACACTAACACAAGTGCGAAAAGTGGTTTTTCAACACAAACACAAGTGCGAAAAGTGTTGTTTCCACACTAATACAAGTGCAAAAGTGGTTTCCTGCACCAACACAAGTGCGAAAAGTGGTTTTTCAACACTAACACAAGTGCGAAAAGTGGTTTTTCAACACTAACACATGTGCGAAAAGTGGTTTTTCAACACTATCACAAGTGCAAAAAGTGTTTTTTCCACACTAATACAAGTGCAAAAGTGGTTTCCTGCACCAACACAAGTGCGAAAAGTGGTTTTTCAACACTATCACAAGTGCAAAAAGTGTTTTTTCCACACTAATACAAGTGCAAAAGTGGTTTCCTGCACCAACACAAGCACGAAAAGTGGTTTTTCAACACTAACACAAGTGCGAAAAGTGGTTTTTCAACACTAACACAAGTGTGAAAAGTGGTTTTTCAACACTAACACAAGTGCGAAAAGTGGTTTTTCAACACTAACAGAAGTGCCAAAAGTGGTTTTTCAACACTATCACAAGTGCAAAAAGTGTTTTTTCCACACTAATACAAGTGCTAAAATGGTTTCCTGCACCAATACAAGTGCGAAAAGTGGTTTTTCATCACTAACACAAGTGCGAAAAGTGGTTTCCTGCACCAACACAAGTGCGAAAAGTGGTTTTTCAAAACTAACACAAGTGCGAAAAGTGGTTTTTCAACACTAACACATGTGCGAAAAGTGGTTTTTCAACACTATCACAAGTGCAAAAAGTGTTTTTTCCACACTAATACAAGTGCAAAAGTGGTTTCCTGCACCAAAACAAGTGCGAAAAGTGGTTTTTCAACACTAACACAAGTGCGAAAAGTGGTTTTTCAACACTAACACATGTGCGAAAAGTGGTTTTTCAACACTATCAAAAGTGCAAAAAGTGTTTTTTCCACACTAATACAAGTGCAAAAGTGGTTTCCTGCACCAAAACAAGTGCGAAAAGTGGTTTTTCAACACTAACACAAGTGCGAAAAGTGGTTTTTCAACACTAACACAAGTGCGAAAAGTGGTTTTTCAACACTATCACAAGTGCAAAAAGTGTTTTTTCCACACTAATACAAGTGCAAAAGTGGTTTCCTGCACCAACACAAGTGCGAAAAGTGGTTTTTCAACACTAACACATGTGCGAAAAATGGTTTTTCAACACTATCACAAGTGCAAAAAGTGTTTTTTCCACACTAATACAAGTGCAAAAGTGGTTTCCTGCACCAACACAAGTGCGAAAAGTGGTTTTTCAACACGAACACAAGTGCGAAAAGTGGTTTTTCAACACTAACACAAGTGCGAAAAGTGGTTTTTCAACACGATCACAAGTGCAAAAAGTGTTTTTTCCACACTAGTACAAGTGCAAAAGTGGTTTCCTGCACCAACACAAGTGCGAAAAGTGGTTTTCAACACTAACACAAGTGCGAAAAGTGGTTTTTCAACACTAACACATGTGCGAAAAGTGGTTTTTCAACACTATCACAAGTGCAAAAAGTGTTTTTTCCACACTAATACAAGTGCAAAAGTGGTTTCCTGCACCAAAACAAGTGCGAAAAGTGGTTTTTCAACACTAACACAAGTGCGAAAAGTGGGTTTTCAACACTAACACAAGTGCGAAAAGTGGTTTTTCAACACTATCACAAGTGCAAAAAGTGGTTTTTCCACACTAATACAAGTGCAAAAGTGGTTTCCTGCACCAACACAAGTGCGAAAAGTGGTTTTTCAACACTAACACAAGTGCGAAAAGTGGTTTTTCAACACTAACACAAGTGCAAAAAGTGGTTTTTCAACACTATCACAAGTGCAAAAAGTGTTTTTTCCACACTAATACAAGTGCAAAAGTGGTTTCCTGCACCAACACAAGTGCGAAAAGTGGTTTTTCAACACTAACACAAGTGCGAAAAGTGGTTTTTCAACACTAACACATGTGCGAAAAGTGGTTTTTCAACACTATCACAAGTGCAAAAAGTGTTTTTTCCACACTAATACAAGTGCAAAAGTGGTTTCCTGCACCAACACAAGCGCGAAAAGTGGTTTTTCAACACTAACACAAGTGCGAAAAGTGGTTTTTCAACACTAACACAAGTGCGAAAAGTGGTTTTTCAACACTAACACAAGTGCGAAAAGTGGTTTTTCAACACTAACACAAGTGCGAAAAGTGGTTTTTCAACACTATCACAAGTGCAAAAAGTGTTTTTTCCACACTAATACAAGTGCAAAAGTGGTTTCCTGCACCAACACAAGTGCGAAAAGTGGTTTTTCAACACTAACACAAGTGCGAAAAGTGGTTTATCAACACAAACACAAGTGCGAAAAGTGCTTTTTCCACACTAATACAAGTGCAACAGTGGTTTCCTGCACCAACACAAGCGCGAAAATTGGTTTTTCAACACCAACACAAGTGCGAAAAGTGGTTTTTCAACACTAACACAAGTGCGAAAAGTGGTTTTTCAACACTAACACATGTGCGAAAAGTGGTTTTTCAACACTATCACAAGTGCAAAAAGTGTTTTTTCCACACTAATACAAGTGCAAAAGTGGTTTCCTGCACCAAAACAAGTGCGAAAAGTGGTTTTTCAACACTAACACAAGTGCGAAAAGTGGTTTTTCAACACTAACACAAGTGCGAAAAGTGGTTTTTCAACACTATCACAAGTGCAAAAAGTGTTTTTTCCACACTAATACAAGTGCAAAAGTGGTTTCCTGCACCAACACAAGTGCGAAAAGTGGTTTTTCAACACTAACACATGTGCGAAAAATGGTTTTTCAACACTATCACAAGTGCAAAAAGTGTTTTTTCCACACTAATACAAGTGCAAAAGTGGTTTCCTGCACCAACACAAGTGCGAAAAGTGGTTTTTCAACACGAACACAAGTGCGAAAAGTGGTTTTCAACACTAACACAAGTGCGAAAAGTGGTTTTTCAACACGATCACAAGTGCAAAAAGTGTTTTTTCCACACTAGTACAAGTGCAAAAGTGGTTTCCTGCACCAACACAAGTGCGAAAAGTGGTTTTTCAACACTAACACAAGTGCGAAAAGTGGTTTTTCAACACAAACACAAGTGCGAAAAGTGTTGTTTCCACACTAATACAAGTGCAAAAGTGGTTTCCTGCACCAACACAAGTGCGTAAAGTGGTTTTTCAACACTAACACAAGTGCGAAAAGTGGTTTTTCAACACTATCACAAGTGCAAAAAGTGTTTTTTCCACACTAATACAAGTGCAAAAGTGGTTTCCTGCACCAACACAAGTGCGAAAAGTGGTTTTTCAACACTAACACAAGTGCGAAAAGTGGTTTTTCAACACTAACACATGTGCGAAAAGTGGTTTTTCAACACTATCACAAGTGCAAAAAGTGTTTTTTCCACACTAATACAAGTGCAAAAGTGGTTTCCTGCACCAACACAAGTGCGAAAAGTGGTTTTTCAACACTATCACAAGTGCAAAAAGTGTTTTTTCCACACTAATACAAGTGCAAAAGTGGTTTCCTGCACCAACACAAGCACGAAAAGTGGTTTTTCAACACTAACACAAGTGCGAAAAGTGGTTTTTCAACACTAACACAAGTGTGAAAAGTGGTTTTTCAACACTAACACAAGTGCGAAAAGTGGTTTTTCAACACTAACACAAGTGCGAAAAGTGGTTTTTCAACACTATCACAAGTGCAAAAAGTGTTTTTTCCACACTAATACAAGTGCTAAAATGGTTTCCTGCACCAATACAAGTGCGAAAAGTGGTTTTTCATCACTAACACAAGTGCGAAAAGTGGTTTCCTGCACCAACACACGTGCGAAAAGTGGTTTTTCAAAACTAACACAAGTGCGAAAAGTGGTTTTTCAACACTAACACATGTGCGAAAAGTGGTTTTTCAACACTATCACAAGTGCAAAAAGTGTTTTTTCCACACTAATACAAGTGCAAAAGTGGTTTCCTGCACCAAAACAAGTGCGAAAAGTGGTTTTTCAACACTAACACAAGTGCGAAAAGTGGTTTTTCAACACTAACACATGTGCGAAAAGTGGTTTTTCAACACTATCACAAGTGCAAAAAGTGTTTTTTCCACACTAATACAAGTGCAAAAGTGGTTTCCTGCACCAAAACAAGTGCGAAAAGTGGTTTTTCAACACTAACACAAGTGCGAAAAGTGGTTTTTCAACACTAACACAAGTGCGAAAAGTGGTTTTTCAACACTATCACAAGTGCAAAAAGTGTTTTTTCCACACTAATACAAGTGCAAAAGTGGTTTCCTGCACCAACACAAGTGCGAAAAGTGGTTTTTCAACACGAACACAAGTGCGAAAAGTGGTTTTTCAACACTAACACAAGTGCGAAAAGTGGTTTTTCAACACGATCACAAGTGCAAAAAGTGTTTTTTCCACACTAGTACAAGTGCAAAAGTGGTTTCCTGCACCAACACAAGTGCGAAAAGTGGTTTTCAACACTAACACAAGTGCGAAAAGTGGTTTTTCAACACTAACACATGTGCGAAAAGTGGTTTTTCAACACTATCACAAGTGCAAAAAGTGTTTTTTCCACACTAATACAAGTGCAAAAGTGGTTTCCTGCACCAAAACAAGTGCGAAAAGTGGTTTTTCAACACTAACACAAGTGCGAAAAGTGGGTTTTCAACACTAACACAAGTGCGAAAAGTGGTTTTTCAACACTATCACAAGTGCAAAAAGTGGTTTTTCCACACTAATACAAGTGCAAAAGTGGTTTCCTGCACCAACACAAGTGCGAAAAGTGGTTTTTCAACACTAACACAAGTGCGAAAAGTGGTTTTTCAACACTAACACAAGTGCAAAAAGTGGTTTTTCAACACTATCACAAGTGCAAAAAGTGTTTTTTCCACACTAATACAAGTGCAAAAGTGGTTTCCTGCACCAACACAAGTGCGAAAAGTGGTTTTTCAACACTAACACAAGTGCGAAAAGTGGTTTTTCAACACTAACACATGTGCGAAAAGTGGTTTTTCAACACTATCACAAGTGCAAAAAGTGTTTTTTCCACACTAATACAAGTGCAAAAGTGGTTTCCTGCACCAACACAAGCGCGAAAAGTGGTTTTTCAACACTAACACAAGTGCGAAAAGTGGTTTTTCAACACTAACACAAGTGCGAAAAGTGGTTTTTCAACACTAACACAAGTGCGAAAAGTGGTTTTTCAACACTAACACAAGTGCGAAAAGTGGTTTTTCAACACTATCACAAGTGCAAAAAGTGTTTTTTCCACACTAATACAAGTGCAAAAGTGGTTTCCTGCACCAACACAAGTGCGAAAAGTGGTTTTTCAACACTAACACAAGTGCGAAAAGTGGTTTATCAACACAAACACAAGTGCGAAAAGTGCTTTTTCCACACTAATACAAGTGCAACAGTGGTTTCCTGCACCAACACAAGCGCGAAAATTGGTTTTTCAACACCAACACAAGTGCGAAAAGTGGTTTTTCAACACTAACACAAGTGCGAAAAGTGGTTTTTCAACACTAACACATGTGCGAAAAGTGGTTTTTCAACACTATCACAAGTGCAAAAAGTGTTTTTTCCACACTAATACAAGTGCAAAAGTGGTTTCCTGCACCAAAACAAGTGCGAAAAGTGGTTTTTCAACACTAACACAAGTGCGAAAAGTGGTTTTTCAACACTAACACAAGTGCGAAAAGTGGTTTTTCAACACTATCACAAGTGCAAAAAGTGTTTTTTCCACACTAATACAAGTGCAAAAGTGGTTTCCTGCACCAACACAAGTGCGAAAAGTGGTTTTTCAACACTAACACATGTGCGAAAAATGGTTTTTCAACACTATCACAAGTGCAAAAAGTGTTTTTTCCACACTAATACAAGTGCAAAAGTGGTTTCCTGCACCAACACAAGTGCGAAAAGTGGTTTTTTCAACACGAACACAAGTGCGAAAAGTGGTTTTTCAACACTAACACAAGTGCGAAAAGTGGTTTTTCAACACGATCACAAGTGCAAAAAGTGTTTTTTCCACACTAGTACAAGTGCAAAAGTGGTTTCCTGCACCAACACAAGTGCGAAAAGTGGTTTTTCAACACTAACACAAGTGCGAAAAGTGGTTTTTCAACACAAACACAAGTGCGAAAAGTGTTGTTTCCACACTAATACAAGTGCAAAAGTGGTTTCCTGCACCAACACAAGTGCGTAAAGTGGTTTTTCAACACTAACACAAGTGCGAAAAGTGGTTTTTCAACACTATCACAAGTGCAAAAAGTGTTTTTTCCACACTAATACAAGTGCAAAAGTGGTTTCCTGCACCAACACAAGTGCGAAAAGTGGTTTTTCAACACTAACACAAGTGCGAAAAGTGGTTTTTCAACACTAACACATGTGCGAAAAGTGGTTTTTCAACACTATCACAAGTGCAAAAAGTGTTTTTTCCACACTAATACAAGTGCAAAAGTGGTTTCCTGCACCAACACAAGTGCGAAAAGTGGTTTTTCAACACTATCACAAGTGCAAAAAGTGTTTTTTCCACACTAATACAAGTGCAAAAGTGGTTTCCTGCACCAACACAAGCACGAAAAGTGGTTTTTCAACACTAACACAAGTGCGAAAAGTGGTTTTTCAACACTAACACAAGTGTGAAAAGTGGTTTTTCAACACTAACACAAGTGCGAAAAGTGGTTTTTCAACACTAACACAAGTGCGAAAGTGGTTTTTCAACACTATCACAAGTGCAAAAAGTGTTTTTTCCACACTAATACAAGTGCTAAAATGGTTTCCTGCACCAATACAAGTGCGAAAAGTGGTTTTTCATCACTAACACAAGTGCGAAAAGTGGTTTCCTGCACCAACACACGTGCGAAAAGTGGTTTTTCAAAACTAACACAAGTGCGAAAAGTGGTTTTTCAACACTAACACATGTGCGAAAAGTGGTTTTTCAACACTATCACAAGTGCAAAAAGTGTTTTTTCCACACTAATACAAGTGCAAAAGTGGTTTCCTGCACCAAAACAAGTGCGAAAAGTGGTTTTTCAACACTAACACAAGTGCGAAAAGTGGTTTTTCAACACTAACACATGTGCGAAAAGTGGTTTTTCAACACTATCACAAGTGCAAAAAGTGTTTTTTCCACACTAATACAAGTGCAAAAGTGGTTTCCTGCACCAAAACAAGTGCGAAAAGTGGTTTTTCAACACTAACACAAGTGCGAAAAGTGGTTTTTCAACACTAACACAAGTGCGAAAAGTGGTTTTTCAACACTATCACAAGTGCAAAAAGTGTTTTTTCCACACTAATACAAGTGCAAAAGTGGTTTCCTGCACCAACACAAGTGCGAAAAGTGGTTTTTCAACACTAACACATGTGCGAAAAATGGTTTTTCAACACTATCACAAGTGCAAAAAGTGTTTTTTCCACACTAATACAAGTGCAAAAGTGGTTTCCTGCACCAACACAAGTGCGAAAAGTGGTTTTTCAACACGAACACAAGTGCGAAACGTGGTTTTTCAACACTAACACAAGTGCGAAAAGTGGTTTTTCAACACGATCACAAGTGCAAAAAGTGTTTTTTTCCACACTAGTACAAGTGCAAAAGTGGTTTCCTGCACCAACACAAGTGCGAAAAGTGGTTTTTCAACACTAACACAAGTGCGAAAAGTGGTTTTTCAACACAAACACAAGTGCGAAAAGTGTTTTTTCCACACTAGTACAAGTGCAAAAGTGGTTTCCTGCACCAACACAAGTGCGTAAAGTGGTTTTTCAACACTAACACAAGTGCGAAAAGTGGTTTTTCAACACTATCACAAGTGCAAAAAGTGTTTTTTCCACACTAATACAAGTGCAAAAGTGGTTTCCTGCACCAACACAAGTGCAAAAAGTGGTTTTTCAACACTAACACAAGTGCGAAAAGTGGTTTTTCAACACTAACACATGTGCGAAAAGTGGTTTTTCAACACTATCACAAGTGCAAAAAGTGTTTTTTCCACACTAGTACAAGTGCAAAAGTGGTTTCCTGCACCAACACAAGTGCGAAAAGTGGTTTTTCAACACTAACACAAGTGCGAAAAGTTGTTTTTCAACATTAACACATGTGCGAAAAGTGGTTTTTCAACACTATCACAAGTGCAAAAAGTGTTTTTTCCACACTAATACAAGTGCAAAAGTGGTTTCCTGCACCAAAACAAGTGCGAAAAGTGGTTTTTTCAACACGAACACAAGTGCGAAAAGTGGGTTTTCAACACTAACACAAGTGCGAAAAGTGGTTTTTCAACACTATCACAAGTGCAAAAAGTGTTTTTTTCACACTAATACAAGTGCAAAAGTGGTTTCCTGCACCAACACAAGTGCGAAAAGTGGTTTTTCAACACTAACACAAGTGCGAAAAGTGGTTTTTCAACACTAACACAAGTGCGAAAAGTGGTTTTTCAACACTATCACAAGTGCAAAAAGTGTTTTTTCCACACTAATACAAGTGCAAAAGTGGTTTCCTGCACCAACACAAGTGCGAAAAGTGGTTTTTCAACACTAACACAAGTGCGAAAAGTGGTTTTTCAACACTAACACATGTGCGAAAAGTGGTTTTTCAACACTATCACAAGTGCAAAAAGTGTTTTTTCCACACTAATACAAGTGCAAAAGTGGTTTCCTGCACCAACACAAGCGCGAAAAGTGGTTTTTCAACACTAACACAAGTGCGAAAAGTGGTTTTTCAACACTAACACAAGTGCGAAAAGTGGTTTTTCAACACTAACACAAGTGCGAAAAGTGGTTTTTCAACACTAACACAAGTGCGAAAAGTGGTTTTTCAACACTATCACAAGTGCAAAAAGTGTTTTTTCCACACTAATACAAGTGCAAAAGTGGTTTCCTGCACCAACACAAGCGCGAAAAGTGGTTTTTCAACACTAACACAATTGCGAAAAGTGGTTTTTCAACACTAACACAAGTGCGAAAAGTGGTTTTTCATCACTAACACAAGTGCGAAAAGTGGTTTCCTGCACCAACACAAGTGCGAAAAGTGGTTTTTCAACACTAACACAAGTGCAAAAGGTGTTTTTTCCACACTAATACAAGTGCAAAAGTGGTTTCCTGCACCAACACAAGTGCGAAAAGTGGTTTTTCAACACTAACACAAGTGCGAAAAGTGGTTTTTCAACACTAACACAAGTGCGAAAAGTGGTTTTTCAACACTATCACAAATGCAAAAAGTGTTTTTTCCACACTAATACAAGTGCAAAAGTGGTTTCCTGCACCAACACAAGTGCGAAAAGTGGTTTTTCAACACTAACACAAGTGCGAAAAGTGGTTTTTCAACACTAACACATGTGCGAAAAGTGGTTTTTCAACACTATCACAAGTGCAAAAAGTGTTTTTTCCACACTAATACAAGTGCAAAAGTGGTTTCCTGCACCAACACAAGTGCGAAAAGTGGTTTTTCAACACTATCACAAGTGCAAAAAGTGTTTTTTCCACACTAATACAAGTGCAAAAGTGGTTTCCTGCACCAACACAAGCACGAAAAGTGGTTTTTCAACACTAACACAAGTGCGAAAAGTGGTTTTTCAACACTAACACAAGTGCGAAAAGTGGTTTTTCAACACTAACACAAGTGCGAAAAGTGGTTTTTCAACACTAACACAAGTGCGAAAAGTGGTTTTTCAACACTATCACAAGTGCAAAAAGTGTTTTTTCCACACTAATACAAGTGCTAAAATGGTTTCTCGCACCAACACAAGTGCGAAAAGTGGTTTTTCATCACTAACACAAGTGCGAAAAGTGGTTTCCTGCACCAACACAAGTGCGAAAAGTGGTTTTTTCAACACTAACACAAGTGCGAAAAGTGGTTTTTCAACACTAACACATGTGCGAAAAGTGGTTTTTCAACACTATCACAAGTGCAAAAAGTGTTTTTTCCACACTAATACAAGTGCAAAAGTGGTTTCCTGCACCAAAACAAGTGCGAAAAGTGGTTTTTCAACACTAACACATGTGCGAAAAGTGGTTTTTCAACACTAACACATGTGCGAAAAGTGGTTTTTCAACACTATCACAAGTGCAAAAAGTGTTTTTTTCCACACTAATACAAGTGCAAAAGTGGTTTCCTGCACCAAAACAAGTGCGAAAAGTGGTTTTTCAACACTAACACAAGTGCGAAAAGTGGTTTTTCAACACTAACACAAGTGCGAAAAGTGGTTTTTCAACACTATCACAAGTGCAAAAAGTGTTTTTTCCACACTAATACAAGTGCAAAAGTGGTTTCCTGCACCAACACAAGTGCGAAAAGTGGTTTTTTCAACACCAACACATGTGCGAAAAATGGTTTTTCAACACTATCACAAGTGCAAAAAGTGTTTTTTCCACACTAATACAAGTGCAAAAGTGGTTTCCTGCACCAACACAAGTGCGAAAAGTGGTTTTTCAACACGAACACAAGTGCGAAAAGTGGTTTTTCAACACTAACACAAGTGCGAAAAGTGGTTTTTCAACACGATCACAAGTGCAAAAAGTGTTTTTTCCACACTAGTACAAGTGCAAAAGTGGTTTCCTGCACCAACACAAGTGCGAAAAGTGGTTTTTCAACACTAACACAAGTGCGAAAAGTGGTTTTTCAACACAAACACAAGTGCGAAAAGTGTTTTTTCCACACTAATACAAGTGCAAAAGTGGTTTCCTGCACCAACACAAGTGCGTAAAGTGGTTTTTCAACACTAACACAAGTGCGAAAAGTGGTTTTTCAACACTATCACAAGTGCAAAAAGTGTTTTTTCCACACTAATACAAGTGCAAAAGTGGTTTCCTGCACCAACACAAGTGCAAAAAGTGGTTTTTCAACACTAACACAAGTGCGAAAAGTGGTTTTTCAACACTAACACATGTGCGAAAAGTGGTTTTTCAACACTATCACAAGTGCAAAAAGTGTTTTTTCCACACTAGTACAAGTGCAAAAGTGGTTTCCTGCACCAACACAAGTGCGAAAAGTGGTTTTTCAACACTAACACAAGTGCGAAAAGTTGTTTTTCAACACTAACACATGTGCGAAAAGTGGTTTTTCAACACTATCACAAGTGCAAAAAGTGTTTTTTCCACACTAATACAAGTGCAAAAGTGGTTTCCTGCACCAAAACAAGTGCGAAAAGTGGTTTTTCAACACTAACACAAGTGCGAAAAGTGGGTTTTCAACACTAACACAAGTGCGAAAAGTGGTTTTTCAACACTATCACAAGTGCAAAAAGTGTTTTTTCCACACTAATACAAGTGCAAAAGTGGTTTCCTGCACCAACACAAGTGCGAAAAGTGGTTTTTCAACACTAACACAAGTGCGAAAAGTGGTTTTTCAACACTAACACAAGTGCGAAAAGTGTTTTTTCCACACTAATACAAGTGCTAAAATGGTTTCTCGCACCAACACAAGTGCGAAAAGTGGTTTTTCATCACTAACACAAGTGCGAAAAGTGGTTTCCTGCACCAACACAAGTGCGAAAAGTGGTTTTTCAACACTAACACAAGTGCGAAAAGTGGTTTTTCAACACTAACACATGTGCGAAAAGTGGTTTTTCAACACTATCACAAGTGCAAAAAGTGTTTTTTCCACACTAATACAAGTGCAAAAGTGGTTTCCTGCACCAAAACAAGTGCGAAAAGTGGTTTTTCAACACTAACACATGTGCGAAAAGTGGTTTTTCAACACTAACACATGTGCGAAAAGTGGTTTTTCAACACTATCACAAGTGCAAAAAGTGTTTTTTCCACACTAATACAAGTGCAAAAGTGGTTTCCTGCACCAAAACAAGTGCGAAAAGTGGTTTTTCAACACTAACACAAGTGCGAAAAGTGGTTTTTCAACACTAACACAAGTGCGAAAAGTGGTTTTTCAACACTATCACAAGTGCAAAAAGTGTTTTTTCCACACTAATACAAGTGCAAAAGTGGTTTCCTGCACCAACACAAGTGCGAAAAGTGGTTTTTCAACACCAACACATGTGCGAAAAATGGTTTTTCAACACTATCACAAGTGCAAAAAGTGTTTTTTCCACACTAATACAAGTGCAAAAGTGGTTTCCTGCACCAACACAAGTGCGAAAAGTGGTTTTTCAACACGAACACAAGTGCGAAAAGTGGTTTTTCAACACTAACACAAGTGCGAAAAGTGGTTTTTCAACACGATCACAAGTGCAAAAAGTGTTTTTTCCACACTAGTACAAGTGCAAAAGTGGTTTCCTGCACCAACACAAGTGCGAAAAGTGGTTTTTCAACACTAACACAAGTGCGAAAAGTGGTTTTTCAACACAAACACAAGTGCGAAAAGTGTTTTTTCCACACTAATACAAGTGCAAAAGTGGTTTCCTGCACCAACACAAGTGCGTAAAGTGGTTTTTCAACACTAACACAAGTGCAAAAAGTGGTTTTTCAACACTATCACAAGTGCAAAAAGTGTTTTTTCCACACTAATACAAGTGCAAAAGTGGTTTCCTGCACCAACACAAGTGCAAAAAGTGGTTTTTCAACACTAACACAAGTGCGAAAAGTGGTTTTTCAACACTAACACATGTGCGAAAAGTGGTTTTTCAACACTATCACAAGTGCAAAAAGTGTTTTTTCCACACTAGTACAAGTGCAAAAGTGGTTTCCTGCACCAACACAAGTGCGAAAAGTGGTTTTTCAACACTAACACAAGTGCGAAAAGTTGTTTTTCAACACTAACACATGTGCGAAAAGTGGTTTTTCAACACTATCACAAGTGCAAAAAGTGTTTTTTCCACACTAATACAAGTGCAAAAAGTGGTTTCCTGCACCAAAACAAGTGCGAAAAGTGGTTTTTCAACACTAACACAAGTGCGAAAAGTGGGTTTTCAACACTAACACAAGTGCGAAAAGTGGTTTTTCAACACTATCACAAGTGCAAAAAGTGTTTTTTCCACACTAATACAAGTGCAAAAGTGGTTTCCTGCACCAACACAAGTGCGAAAAGTGGTTTTTCAACACTAACACAAGTGCGAAAAGTGGTTTTTCAACACTAACACAAGTGCGAAAAGTGGTTTTTCAACACTATCACAAGTGCAAAAAGTGTTTTTTCCACACTAATACAAGTGCAAAAGTGGTTTCCTGCACCAACACAAGTGCGAAAAGTGGTTTTTCAACACTAACACAAGTGCGAAAAGTGGTTTTTCAACACTAACACATGTGCGAAAAGTGGTTTTTCAACACTATCACAAGTGCAAAAAGTGTTTTTTCCACACTAATACAAGTGCAAAAGTGGTTTCCTGCACCAACACAAGCGCGAAAAGTGGTTTTTCAACACTAACACAAGTGCGAAAAGTGGTTTTTCAACACTAACACAAGTGCGAAAAGTGGTTTTTCAACACTAACAAAAGTGCGAAAAGTGGTTTTTCAACACTAACACAAGTGCGAAAAGTGGTTTTTCAACACTATCACAAGTGCAAAAAGTGTTTTTTCCACACTAATACAAGTGCAAAAGTGGTTTCCTGCACCAACACAAGCGCGAAAAGTGGTTTTTCAACACTAACACAAGTGCGAAAAGTGGTTTTTCAACACTAACACAAGTGCGAAAAGTGGTTTTTCATCACTAACACAAGTGCGAAAAGTGGTTTCCTGCACCAACACAAGTGCGAAAAGTGGTTTTTCAACACTAACACAAGTGCAAAAAGTGTTTTTTCCACACTAATACAAGTGCAAAAGTGGTTTCCTGCACCAACACAAGTGCGAAAAGTGGTTTTTCAACACTAACACAAGTGCGAAAAGTGGTTTTTCAACACTAACACAAGTGCGAAAAGTGGTTTTTCAACACTATCACAAATGCAAAAAGTGTTTTTTCCACACTAATACAAGTGCAAAAGTGGTTTCCTGCACCAACACAAGTGCGAAAAGTGGTTTTTCAACACTAACACAAGTGCGAAAAGTGGTTTTTCAACACTAACACATGTGCGAAAAGTGGTTTTTCAACACTATCACAAGTGCAAAAAGTGTTTTTTCCACACTAATACAAGTGCAAAAGTGGTTTCCTGCACCAACACAAGTGCGAAAAGTGGTTTTTCAACACTATCACAAGTGCAAAAAGTGTTTTTTCCACACTAATACAAGTGCAAAAGTGGTTTCCTGCACCAGCACAAGCACGAAAAGTGGTTTTTCAACACTAACACAAGTGCGAAAAGTGGTTTTTCAACACTAACACAAGTGCGAAAAGTGGTTTTTCAACACTAACACAAGTGCGAAAAGTGGTTTTTCAACACTAACACAAGTGCGAAAAGTGGTTTTTCAACACTATCACAAGTGCAAAAAGTGTTTTTTCCACACTAATACAAGTGCTAAAATGGTTTCCTGCACCAACACAAGTGCGAAAAGTGGTTTTTCATCACTAACACAAGTGCGAAAAGTGGTTTCCTGCACCAACACAAGTGCGAAAAGTGGTTTTTCAACACTAACACAAGTGCGAAAAGTGGTTTTTCAACACTAACACATGTGCGAAAAGTGGTTTTTCAACACTATCACAAGTGCAAAAAGTGTTTTTTCCACACTAATACAAGTGCAAAAGTGGTTTCCTGCACCAAAACAAGTGCGAAAAGTGGTTTTTCAACACTAACACAAGTGCGAAAAGTGGTTTTTCAACACTAACACATGTGCGAAAAGTGGTTTTTCAACACTATCACAAGTGCAAAAAGTGTTTTTTCCACACTAATACAAGTGCAAAAGTGGTTTCCTGCACCAAAACAAGTGCGAAAAGTGGTTTTTCAACACTAACACAAGTGCGAAAAGTGGTTTTTCAACACTAACACAAGTGCGAAAAGTGGTTTTTCAACACTATCACAAGTGCAAAAAGTGTTTTTTCCACACTAATACAAGTGCAAAAGTGGTTTCCTGCACCAACACAAGTGCGAAAAGTGGTTTTTCAACACTAACACATGTGCGAAAAATGGTTTTTCAACACTATCACAAGTGCAAAAAGTGTTTTTTCCACACTAATACAAGTGCAAAAGTGGTTTCCTGCACCAACACAAGTGCCAAAAGTGGTTTTTCAACACGAACACAAGTGCGAAAAGTGGTTTTTCAACACTAACACAAGTGCGAAAAGTGGTTTTTCAACACGATCACAAGTGCAAAAAGTGTTTTTTCCACACTAGTACAAGTGCAAAAGTGGTTTCCTGCACCAACACAAGTGCGAAAAGTGGTTTTTCAACACTAACACAAGTGCGAAAAGTGGTTTTTCAACACAAACACAAGTGCGAAAAGTGTTTTTTCCACACTAATACAAGTGCAAAAGTGGTTTCCTGCACCAACACAAGTGCGTAAAGTGGTTTTTCAACACTAACACAAGTGCGAAAAGTGGTTTTTCAACACTATCACAAGTGCAAAAAGTGTTTTTTCCACACTAATACAAGTGCAAAAGTGGTTTCCTGCACCAACACAAGTGCAAAAAGTGGTTTTTCAACACTAACACAAGTGCGAAAAGTGGTTTTTCAACACTAACACATGTGCGAAAAGTGGTTTTTCAACACTATCACAAGTGCAAAAAGTGTTTTTTCCACACTAGTACAAGTGCAAAAGTGGTTTCCTGCACCAACACAAGTGCGAAAAGTGGTTTTTCAACTCTAACACAAGTGCGAAAAGTTGTTTTTCAACACTAACACATGTGCGAAAAGTGGTTTTTCAACACTAACACATGTGCGAAAAGTGGTTTTTCAACACTATCACAAGTGCAAAAAGTGTTTTTTCCACACTAATACAAGTGCAAAAGTGGTTTCCTGCACCAAAACAAGTGCGAAAAGTGGTTTTTCAACACTAACACAAGTGCGAAAAGTGGGTTTTCAACACTAACACAAGTGCGAAAAGTGGTTTTTCAACACTATCACAAGTGCAAAAAGTATTTTTTCCACACTAATACAAGTGCAAAAGTGGTTTCCTGCACCAACACAAGTGCGAAAAGTGGTTTTTCAACACTAACACAAGTGCGAAAAGTGGTTTTTCAACACTAACACATGTGCGAAAAGTGGTTTTTCAACACTATCACAAGTGCAAAAAGTGTTTTTTCCACACTAATACAAGTGCAAAAGTGGTTTCCTGCACCAACACAAGCGCGAAAAGTGGTTTTTAAACACTAACACAAGTGCGAAAAGTGGTTTTTCAACACTAACACAAGTGCGAAAAGTGGTTTTTCAACACTAACACAAGTGCGAAAAGTGGTTTTTCAACACTAACACAAGTGCGAAAAGTGGTTTTTCAACACTATCACAAGTGCAAAAAGTGTTTTTTCCACACTAATACAAGTGCAAAAGTGGTTTCCTGCACCAACACAAGCGCGAAAAGTGGTTTTTCAACACTAACACAAGTGCGAAAAGTGGTTTTTCAACACTAACACAAGTGCGAAAAGTGGTTTTTCATCACTAACACAAGTGCGAAAAGTGGTTTCCTGCACCAACACAAGTGCGAAAAGTGGTTTTTCAACACTAACACAAGTGCAAAAAGTGTTTTTTCCACACTAATACAAGTGCAAAAGTGGTTTCCTGCACCAACACAAGTGCGAAAAGTGGTTTTTCAACACTAACACAAGTGCGAAAAGTGGTTTTTCAACACTAACACAAGTGCGAAAAGTGGTTTTTCAACACTATCACAAATGCAAAAAGTGTTTTTTCCACACTAATACAAGTGCAAAAGTGGTTTCCTGCACCAACACAAGTGCGAAAAGTGGTTTTTCAACACTAACACAAGTGCGAAAAGTGGTTTTTCAACACTAACACATGTGCGAAAAGTGGTTTTTCAACACTATCACAAGTGCAAAAAGTGTTTTTTCCACACTAATACAAGTGCAAAAGTGGTTTCCTGCACCAAAACAAGTGCGAAAAGTGGTTTTTCAACACTAACACAAGTGCGAAAAGTGGTTTTTCAACACTAACACAAGTGCGAAAAGTGGTTTTTCAACACTATCACAAGTGCAAAAAGTGTTTTTTCCACACTAATACAAGTGCAAAAGTGGTTTCCTGCACCAACACAAGTGCGAAAAGTGGTTTTTCAACACTAACACATGTGTGAAAAATGGTTTTTCAACACTATCACAAGTGCAAAAAGTGTTTTTTCCACACCAATACAAGTGCAAAAGTGGTTTCCTGCACCAACACAAGTGCGAAAAGTGGTTTTTCAACACGAACACAAGTGCGAAAAGTGGTTTTTCAACACTAACACAAGTGCGAAAAGTGGTTTTTCAACACGATCACAAGTGCAAAAAGTGTTTTTTCCACACTAGTACAAGTGCAAAAGTGGTTTCCTGCACCAACACAAGTGCGAAAAGTGGTTTTTCAACACTAACATAAGTGCGAAAAGTGGTTTTTCAACACAAACACAAGTGCGAAAAGTGTTTTTTCCACACTAATACAAGTGCAAAAGTGGTTTCCTGCACCAACACAAGTGCGAAAAGTGGTTTTTCAACACTAACACAAGTGCGAAAAGTGGTTTTTCAACACTAACACATGTGCGAAAAGTGGTTTTTCAACACTATCACAAGTGCAAAAAGTGTTTTTTCCACACTAATACAAGTGCAAAAGTGGTTTCCTGCACCAACACAAGTGCGAAAAGTGGTTTTTCAACACTAACACAAGTGCGAAAAGTGGTTTTTCAACACTAACACAAGTGCGAAAAGTGGTTTTTCAACACTATCACAAGTGCAAAAAGTGTTTTTTCCACACTAATACAAGTGCAAAAATGGTTTCCTGCACCAACACAATTGCGAAAAGTGGTTTTTCATCACTAACACAAGTGTGAAAAGTGGTTTATCAACACAAACACAAGTGCGAAAAGTGTTTTTTCCACACTAATACAAGTGCAAAAGTGGTTTCCTGCACCAACACAAGTGCGTAATGTGGTTTTTCAACACTAACACATGTGCGAAAAGTGGTTTTTCAACACAAACACAAGTGCGATAAGTGTTTTTTCCACACTAATACACATGCAAAAGTGGTTTCCTGCACCAACACAATTGCGAAAAGTGGTTTTTCATCACGAACACAAGTGCGAAAAGTGGTTTATCAACACAAACACAAGTGCGAAAAGTGTTTTTTCCACACTAATACAAGTGCAAAAGTGGTTTCCTGCACCAACACAAGCGCGAAAAGTGGTTTTTCAACACTAACACAAGTGCGAAAAGTGGTTTTTCAACACTAACACAAGTGCGAAAAGTGGTTTTTCATCACTAACACAAGTGCGAAAAGTGGTTTCCTGCACCAACACAAGTGCGAAAAGTGGTTTTTCAACACTAACACAAGTGCAAAAAGTGTTTTTTCCACACTAATACAAGTGCAAAAGTGGTTTCCTGCACCAACACAAGTGCGAAAAGTGGTTTTTCAACACTAACACAAGTGCGAAAAGTGGTTTTTCAACACTAACACAAGTGCGAAAAGTGGTTTTTCAACACTATCACAAATGCAAAAAGTGTTTTTTCCACACTAATACAAGTGCAAAAGTGGTTTCCTGCACCAACACAAGTGCGAAAAGTGGTTTTTCAACACTAACACAAGTGCGAAAAGTGGTTTTTCAACACTAACACATGTGCGAAAAGTGGTTTTTCAACACTATCACAAGTGCAAAAAGTGTTTTTTCCACACTAATACAAGTGCAAAAGTGGTTTCCTGCACCAAAACAAGTGCGAAAAGTGGTTTTTCAACACTAACACAAGTGCGAAAAGTGGTTTTTCAACACTAACACAAGTGCGAAAAGTGGTTTTTCAACACTATCACAAGTGCAAAAAGTGTTTTTTCCACACTAATACAAGTGCAAAAGTGGTTTCCTGCACCAACACAAGTGCGAAAAGTGGTTTTTCAACACTAACACATGTGCGAAAAATGGTTTTTCAACACTATCACAAGTGCAAAAAGTGTTTTTTCCACACCAATACAAGTGCAAAAGTGGTTTCCTGCACCAACACAAGTGCGAAAAGTGGTTTTTCAACACGAACACAAGTGCGAAAAGTGGTTTTTCAACACTAACACAAGTGCGAAAAGTGGTTTTTCAACACGATCACAAGTGCAAAAAGTGTTTTTTCCACACTAGTACAAGTGCAAAAGTGGTTTCCTGCACCAACACAAGTGCGAAAAGTGGTTTTTCAACACTAACATAAGTGCGAAAAGTGGTTTTTCAACACAAACACAAGTGCGAAAAGTGTTTTTTCCACACTAATACAAGTGCAAAAGTGGTTTCCTGCACCAACACAAGTGCGAAAAGTGGTTTTTCAACACTAACACAAGTGCGAAAAGTGGTTTTTCAACACTAACACATGTGCGAAAAGTGGTTTTTCAACACTATCACAAGTGCAAAAAGTGTTTTTTCCACACTAATACAAGTGCAAAAGTGGTTTCCTGCACCAACACAAGTGCGAAAAGTGGTTTTTCAACACTAACACAAGTGCGAAAAGTGGTTTTTCAACACTAACACAAGTGCGAAAAGTGGTTTTTCAACACTATCACAAGTGCAAAAAGTGTTTTTTCCACACTAATACAAGTGCAAAAATGGTTTCCTGCACCAACACAATTGCGAAAAGTGGTTTTTCATCACTAACACAAGTGCGAAAAGTGGTTTATCAACACAAACACAAGTGCGAAAAGTGTTTTTTCCACACTAATACAAGTGCAAAAGTGGTTTCCTGCACCAACACAAGTGCGTAATGTGGTTTTTCAACACTAACACATGTGCGAAAAGTGGTTTTTCAACACAAACACAAGTGCGATAAGTGTTTTTTCCACACTAATACACATGCAAAAGTGGTTTCCTGCACCAACACAATTGCAAAAAGTGGTTTTTCATCACGAACACAAGTGCGAAAAGTGGTTTATCAACACAAACACAAGTGCGAAAAGTGTTTTTTCCACACTAATACAAGTGCAAAAGTGGTTTCCTGCACCAACACAAGTGCGTAATGTGGTTTTTCAACACTAACACATGTGCGAAAAGTGGTTTTTCAACACAAACACAAGTGCGATAAGTGTTTTTTCCACACTAATACAAGTGCAAAAATGGTTTCCTGCACCAACACAATTGCGAAAAGTTGTTTTTCAACACTAACACAAGTGCGAAAAGTGGTTTTTCAACACTATCACAAGTGCAAAAAGTGTTTTTTCCACACTAATACAAGTGCAAAAGTGGTTTCCTGCACCAGCACAAGTGCGAAAAGTGGTTTTTCAACACTAACACAAGTGTGAAAAGTGGTTTTTCAACACAAACACAAGTGCGATAAGTGTTTTTTCCACACTAATACACGTGCAAAAGTGGTTTCCTGCACCAACACAAGTGCAAAAAGTGTTTTTTCCACACTAATACAAGTGCAAAAGTGGTTTCCTGCACCAACACAAGTGCGAAAAGTGGTTTTTCAACACTAACACAAGTGCGAAAAGTGGTTTTTCAACACTAACACAAGTGCGAAAAGTGGTTTTTCAACACTATCACAAATGCAAAAAGTGTTTTTTCCACACTAATACAAGTGCAAAAGTGGTTTCCTGCACCAACACAAGTGCGAAAAGTGGTTTTTCAACACTAACACAAGTGCGAAAAGTGGTTTTTCAACACTAACACATGTGCGAAAAGTGGTTTTTCAACACTATCACAAGTGCAAAAAGTGTTTTTTCCACACTAATACAAGTGCAAAAGTGGTTTCCTGCACCAAAACAAGTGCGAAAAGTGGTTTTTCAACACTAACACAAGTGCGAAAAGTGGGTTTTCAACACTAACACAAGTGCGAAAAGTGGTTTTTCAACACTATCACAAGTGCAAAAAGTATTTTTTCCACACTAATACAAGTGCAAAAGTGGTTTCCTGCACCAACACAAGTGCGAAAAGTGGTTTTTCAACACTAACACAAGTGCGAAAAGTGGTTTTTCAACACTAACACATGTGCGAAAAGTGGTTTTTCAACACTATCACAAGTGCAAAAAGTGTTTTTTCCACACTAATACAAGTGCAAAAGTGGTTTCCTGCACCAACACAAGCGCGAAAAGTGGTTTTTAAACACTAACACAAGTGCGAAAAGTGGTTTTTCAACACTAACACAAGTGCGAAAAGTGGTTTTTCAACACTAACACAAGTGCGAAAAGTGGTTTTTCAACACTAACACAAGTGCGAAAAGTGGTTTTTCAACACTATCACAAGTGCAAAAAGTGTTTTTTCCACACTAATACAAGTGCAAAAGTGGTTTCCTGCACCAACACAAGCGCGAAAAGTGGTTTTTCAACACTAACACAAGTGCGAAAAGTGGTTTTTCAACACTAACACAAGTGCGAAAAGTGGTTTTTCATCACTAACACAAGTGCGAAAAGTGGTTTCCTGCACCAACACAAGTGCGAAAAGTGGTTTTTCAACACTAACACAAGTGCAAAAAGTGTTTTTTCCACACTAATACAAGTGCAAAAGTGGTTTCCTGCACCAACACAAGTGCGAAAAGTGGTTTTTCAACACTAACACAAGTGCGAAAAGTGGTTTTTCAACACTAACACAAGTGCGAAAAGTGGTTTTTCAACACTATCACAAATGCAAAAAGTGTTTTTTCCACACTAATACAAGTGCAAAAGTGGTTTCCTGCACCAACACAAGTGCGAAAAGTGGTTTTTCAACACTAACACAAGTGCGAAAAGTGGTTTTTCAACACTAACACATGTGCGAAAAGTGGTTTTTCAACACTATCACAAGTGCAAAAAGTGTTTTTTCCACACTAATACAAGTGCAAAAGTGGTTTCCTGCACCAAAACAAGTGCGAAAAGTGTTTTTTCAACACTAACACAAGTGCGAAAAGTGGTTTTTCAACACTAACACAAGTGCGAAAAGTGGTTTTTCAACACTATCACAAGTGCAAAAAGTGTTTTTTCCACACTAATACAAGTGCAAAAGTGGTTTCCTGCACCAACACAAGTGCGAAAAGTGGTTTTTCAACACTAACACATGTGCGAAAAATGGTTTTTCAACACTATCACAAGTGCAAAAAGTGTTTTTTCCACACCAATACAAGTGCAAAAGTGGTTTCCTGCACCAACACAAGTGCGAAAAGTGGTTTTTCAACACGAACACAAGTGCGAAAAGTGGTTTTTCAACACTAACACAAGTGCGATAAGTGGTTTTTCAACACGATCACAAGTGCAAAAAGTGTTTTTTCCACACTAGCACAAGTGCAAAAGTGGTTTCCTGCACCAACACAAGTGCGAAAAGTGGTTTTTCAACACTAACATAAGTGCGAAAAGTGGTTTTTCAACACAAACACAAGTGCGAAAAGTGTTTTTTCCACACTAATACAAGTGCAAAAGTGGTTTCCTGCACCAACACAAGTGCGAAAAGTGGTTTTTCAACACTAACACAAGTGCGAAAAGTGGTTTTTCAACACTAACACATGTGCGAAAAGTGGTTTTTCAACACTATCACAAGTGCAAAAAGTGTTTTTTCCACACTAATACAAGTGCAAAAGTGGTTTCCTGCACCAACACAAGTGCGAAAAGTGGTTTTTCAACACTAACACAAGTGCGAAAAGTGGTTTTTCAACACTAACACAAGTGCGAAAAGTGGTTTTTCAACACTATCACAAGTGCAAAAAGTGTTTTTTCCACACTAATACAAGTGCAAAAATGGTTTCCTGCACCAACACAATTGCGAAAAGTGGTTTTTCATCACTAACACAAGTGCGAAAAGTGGTTTATCAACACAAACACAAGTGCGAAAAGTGTTTTTTCCACACTAATACAAGTGCAAAAGTGGTTTCCTGCACCAACACAAGTTCGTAATGTGGTTTTTCAACACTAACACATGTGCGAAAAGTGGTTTTTCAACACAATCACAAGTGCAAAAAGTGTTTTTTCCACACTAATACAAGTGCAAAAGTGGTTTCCTGCACCAACACAAGTGCGAAAAGTGGTTTTTCAACACTAACACAAGTGCGAAAAGTTGTTTTTCAACACTAACACAAGTGCGAAAAGTGGTTTTTCAACACTATCACAAGTGCAAAAAGTGTTTTTTCCACACTAATACAAGTGCAAAAGTGGTTTCCTGCACCAGCACAAGTGCGAAAAGTGGTTTTTCAACACTAACACAAGTGTGAAAAGTGGTTTTTCAACACAAACACAAGTGCGATAAGTGTTTTTTCCACACTAATACACGTGCAAAAGTGGTTTCCTGCACCAACACAAGTGCGAAAAGTGGTTTTTCAACACTAACACAAGTGCGAAAAGTGGTTTTTCAACACTAACACAAGTGTGAAAAGTGGTTTTTCAACACTATCACAAGTGCAAAAAGTGTTTTTTCCACACTAATACAAGTGCAAAAATGGTTTCCTGCACCAACACAAGTGCGAAAAGTGGTTTTTCATCACTAACACAAGTGCGAAAAGTGGTTTTTCAACACAAACACAAGTGCGAAAAGTGGTTTTTCAACACTATCACAAGTGTGAAAAGTGTTTTTTCCACACTAATACACGTGCAAAAGTGGTTTCCTGCACCAACACAAGTGCGAAAAGCGGTTTTTCAACACTAACACAAGTGCGAAAAGTGGTTTTTCAACACTAACACAAGTGCGAAAAGTGGTTTTTCAACAATATCACAAGTGCAAAAAGTGTTTTTTCCACACTAATACAAGTGCAAAAGTGGTTTCCTGCACCAACACAAGTGCGAAAAGTGGTTTTTCAACACTAACACAAGTGCGAAAAGTGTTTTTTCCACACTAATACAAGTGCAAAAATGGTTTCCTGCACCAACACAATTGCGAAAAGTTGTTTTTCAACACTAACACAAGTGCGAAAAGTGGTTTTTCAACACTATCACAAGTGCAAAAAGTGTTTTTTCCACACTAATACAAGTGCAAAAGTGGTTTCCTGCACCAGCACAAGTGCGAAAAGTGGTTTTTCAACACTAACACAAGTGTGAAAAGTGGTTTTTCAACACAAACACAAGTGCGATAAGTGTTTTTTCCACACTAATACACGTGCAAAAGTGGTTTCCTGCACCAACACAAGTGCAAAAAGTGTTTTTTCCACACTAATACAAGTGCAAAAGTGGTTTCCTGCACCAACACAAGTGCGAAAAGTGGTTTTTCAACACTAACACAAGTGCGAAAAGTGGTTTTTCAACACTAACACAAGTGCGAAAAGTGGTTTTTCAACACTATCACAAATGCAAAAAGTGTTTTTTCCACACTAATACAAGTGCAAAAGTGGTTTCCTGCACCAACACAAGTGCGAAAAGTGGTTTTTCAACACTAACACAAGTGCGAAAAGTGGTTTTTCAACACTAACACATGTGCGAAAAGTGGTTTTTCAACACTATCACAAGTGCAAAAAGTGTTTTTTCCACACTAATACAAGTGCAAAAGTGGTTTCCTGCACCAAAACAAGTGCGAAAAGTGGTTTTTCAACACTAACACAAGTGCGAAAAGTGGGTTTTCAACACTAACACAAGTGCGAAAAGTGGTTTTTCAACACTATCACAAGTGCAAAAAGTATTTTTTCCACACTAATACAAGTGCAAAAGTGGTTTCCTGCACCAACACAAGTGCGAAAAGTGGTTTTTCAACACTAACACAAGTGCGAAAAGTGGTTTTTCAACACTAACACATGTGCGAAAAGTGGTTTTTCAACACTATCACAAGTGCAAAAAGTGTTTTTTCCACACTAATACAAGTGCAAAAGTGGTTTCCTGCACCAACACAAGTGCGAAAAGTGGTTTTTCAACACTAACACATGTGCGAAAAGTGGTTTTTCAACACTATCACAAGTGCAAAAAGTGTTTTTTCCACACTAATACAAGTGCAAAAGTGGTTTCCTGCACCAAAACAAGTGCGAAAAGTGGTTTTTCAACACTAACACAAGTGCGAAAAGTGGGTTTTCAACACTAACACAAGTGCGAAAAGTGGTTTTTCAACACTATCACAAGTGCAAAAAGTATTTTTTCCACACTAATACAAGTGCAAAAGTGGTTTCCTGCACCAACACAAGTGCGAAAAGTGGTTTTTCAACACTAACACAAGTGCGAAAAGTGGTTTTTCAACACTAACACAAGTGCGAAAAGTGGTTTTTCAACACTATCACAAGTGCAAAAAGTGTTTTTTCCACACTAATACAAGTGCAAAAGTGGTTTCCTGCACCAACACAAGTGCGAAAAGTGGTTTTTCAACACTAACACATGTGCGAAAAATGGTTTTTCAACACTATCACAAGTGCAAAAAGTGTTTTTTCCACACCAATACAAGTGCAAAAGTGGTTTCCTGCACCAACACAAGTGCGAAAAGTGGTTTTTCAACACGAACACAAGTGCGAAAAGTGGTTTTTCAACACTAACACAAGTGCGATAAGTGGTTTTTCAACACGATCACAAGTGCAAAAAGTGTTTTTTCCACACTAGCACAAGTGCAAAAGTGGTTTCCTGCACCAACACAAGTGCGAAAAGTGGTTTTTCAACACTAACATAAGTGCGAAAAGTGGTTTTTCAACACAAACACAAGTGCGAAAAGTGTTTTTTCCACACTAATACAAGTGCAAAAGTGGTTTCCTGCACCAACACAAGTGCGAAAAGTGGTTTTTCAACACTAACACAAGTGCGAAAAGTGGTTTTTCAACACTAACACATGTGCGAAAAGTGGTTTTTCAACACTATCACAAGTGCAAAAAGTGTTTTTTCCACACTAATACAAGTGCAAAAGTGGTTTCCTGCACCAACACAAGTGCGAAAAGTGGTTTTTCAACACTAACACAAGTGCGAAAAGTGGTTTTTCAACACTAACACAAGTGCGAAAAGTGGTTTTTCAACACTATCACAAGTGCAAAAAGTGTTTTTTCCACACTAATACAAGTGCAAAAATGGTTTCCTGCACCAACACAATTGCGAAAAGTGGTTTTTCATCACTAACACAAGTGCGAAAAGTGGTTTATCAACACAAACACAAGTGCGAAAAGTGTTTTTTCCACACTAATACAAGTGCAAAAGTGGTTTCCTGCACCAACACAAGTGCGTAATGTGGTTTTTCAACACTAACACATGTGCGAAAAGTGGTTTTTCAACACAATCACAAGTGCAAAAAGTGTTTTTTCCACACTAATACAAGTGCAAAAGTGGTTTCCTGCACCAACACAAGTGCGAAAAGTGGTTTTTCAACACTAACACAAGTGCGAAAAGTTGTTTTTCAACACTAACACAAGTGCGAAAAGTGGTTTTTCAACACTATCACAAGTGCAAAAAGTGTTTTTTCCACACTAATACAAGTGCAAAAGTGGTTTCCTGCACCAGCACAAGTGCGAAAAGTGGTTTTTCAACACTAACACAAGTGTGAAAAGTGGTTTTTCAACACAAACACAAGTGCGATAAGTGTTTTTTCCACACTAATACACGTGCAAAAGTGGTTTCCTGCACCAACACAAGTGCGAAAAGTGGTTTTTCAACACTAACACAAGTGCGAAAAGTGGTTTTTCAACACTAACACAAGTGTGAAAAGTGGTTTTTCAACACTATCACAAGTGCAAAAAGTGTTTTTTCCACACTAATACAAGTGCAAAAATGGTTTCCTGCACCAACACAAGTGCGAAAAGTGGTTTTTCATCACTAACACAAGTGCGAAAAGTGGTTTTTCAACACAAACACAAGTGCGAAAAGTGGTTTTTCAACACTATCACAAGTGTGAAAAGTGTTTTTTCCACACTAATACACGTGCAAAAGTGGTTTCCTGCACCAACACAAGTGCGAAAAGCGGTTTTTCAACACTAACACAAGTGCGAAAAGTGGTTTTTCAACACTAACACAAGTGCGAAAAGTGGTTTTTCAACAATATCACAAGTGCAAAAAGTGTTTTTTCCACACTAATACAAGTGCAAAAGTGGTTTCCTGCACCAACACAAGTGCGAAAAGTGGTTTTTCAACACTAACACAAGTGCGAAAAGTGTTTTTTCCACACTAATACAAGTGCAAAAATGGTTTCCTGCACCAACACAATTGCGAAAAGTTGTTTTTCAACACTAACACAAGTGCGAAAAGTGGTTTTTCAACACTATCACAAGTGCAAAAAGTGTTTTTTCCACACTAATACAAGTGCAAAAGTGGTTTCCTGCACCAGCACAAGTGCGAAAAGTGGTTTTTCAACACTAACACAAGTGTGAAAAGTGGTTTTTCAACACAAACACAAGTGCGATAAGTGTTTTTTCCACACTAATACACGTGCAAAAGTGGTTTCCTGCACCAACACAAGTGCAAAAAGTGTTTTTTCCACACTAATACAAGTGCAAAAGTGGTTTCCTGCACCAACACAAGTGCGAAAAGTGGTTTTTCAACACTAACACAAGTGCGAAAAGTGGTTTTTCAACACTAACACAAGTGCGAAAAGTGGTTTTTCAACACTATCACAAATGCAAAAAGTGTTTTTTCCACACTAATACAAGTGCAAAAGTGGTTTCCTGCACCAACACAAGTGCGAAAAGTGGTTTTTCAACACTAACACAAGTGCGAAAAGTGGTTTTTCAACACTAACACATGTGCGAAAAGTGGTTTTTCAACACTATCACAAGTGCAAAAAGTGTTTTTTCCACACTAATACAAGTGCAAAAGTGGTTTCCTGCACCAAAACAAGTGCGAAAAGTGGTTTTTCAACACTAACACAAGTGCGAAAAGTGGGTTTTCAACACTAACACAAGTGCGAAAAGTGGTTTTTCAACACTATCACAAGTGCAAAAAGTATTTTTTCCACACTAATACAAGTGCAAAAGTGGTTTCCTGCACCAACACAAGTGCGAAAAGTGGTTTTTCAACACTAACACAAGTGCGAAAAGTGGTTTTTCAACACTAACACATGTGCGAAAAGTGGTTTTTCAACACTATCACAAGTGCAAAAAGTGTTTTTTCCACACTAATACAAGTGCAAAAGTGGTTTCCTGCACCAACACAAGCGCGAAAAGTGGTTTTTAAACACTAACACAAGTGCGAAAAGTGGTTTTTCAACACTAACACAAGTGCGAAAAGTGGTTTTTCAACACTAACACAAGTGCGAAAAGTGGTTTTTCAACACTAACACAAGTGCGAAAAGTGGTTTTTCAACACTATCACAAGTGCAAAAAGTGTTTTTTCCACACTAATACAAGTGCAAAAGTGGTTTCCTGCACCAACACAAGCGCGAAAAGTGGTTTTTCAACACTAACACAAGTGCGAAAAGTGGTTTTTCAACACTAACACAAGTGCGAAAAGTGGTTTTTCATCACTAACACAAGTGCGAAAAGTGGTTTCCTGCACCAACACAAGTGCGAAAAGTGGTTTTTCAACACTAACACAAGTGCAAAAAGTGTTTTTTCCACACTAATACAAGTGCAAAAGTGGTTTCCTGCACCAACACAAGTGCGAAAAGTGGTTTTTCAACACTAACACAAGTGCGAAAAGTGGTTTTTCAACACTAACACAAGTGCGAAAAGTGGTTTTTCAACACTATCACAAATGCAAAAAGTGTTTTTTCCACACTAATACAAGTGCAAAAGTGGTTTCCTGCACCAACACAAGTGCGAAAAGTGGTTTTTCAACACTAACACAAGTGCGAAAAGTGGTTTTTCAACACTAACACATGTGCGAAAAGTGGTTTTTCAACACTATCACAAGTGCAAAAAGTGTTTTTTCCACACTAATACAAGTGCAAAAGTGGTTTCCTGCACCAAAACAAGTGCGAAAAGTGGTTTTTCAACACTAACACAAGTGCGAAAAGTGGTTTTTCAACACTAACACAAGTGCGAAAAGTGGTTTTTCAACACTATCACAAGTGCAAAAAGTGTTTTTTCCACACTAATACAAGTGCAAAAGTGGTTTCCTGCACCAACACAAGTGCGAAAAGTGGTTTTTCAACACAAACACAAGTGCGAAAAGTGTTTTTTCCACACTAATACAAGTGCAAAAGTGGTTTCCTGCACCAACACAAGTGCGAAAAGTGGTTTTTCAACACTAACACAAGTGCGAAAAGTGGTTTTTCAACACTAACACATGTGCGAAAAGTGGTTTTTCAACACTATCACAAGTGCAAAAAGTGTTTTTTCCACACTAATACAAGTGCAAAAGTGGTTTCCTGCACCAACACAAGTGCGAAAAGTGGTTTTTCAACACTAACACAAGTGCGAAAAGTGGTTTTTCAACACTAACACAAGTGCGAAAAGTGGTTTTTCAACACTATCACAAGTGCAAAAAGTGTTTTTTCCACACTAATACAAGTGCAAAAATGGTTTCCTGCACCAACACAATTGCGAAAAGTGGTTTTTCATCACTAACACAAGTGCGAAAAGTGGTTTATCAACACTAACACAAGTGCGAAAAGTGGTTTTTCAACACTATCACAAGTGCAAAAAGTGTTTTTTCCACACTAATACAAGTGCAAAAATGGTTTCCTGCACCAACACAATTGCGAAAAGTGGTTTTTCATCACTAACACAAGTGCGAAAAGTGGTTTATCAACACAAACACAAGTGCGAAAAGTGTTTTTTCCACACTAATACAAGTGCAAAAGTGGTTTCCTGCACCAACACAAGTGCGTAATGTGGTTTTTCAACACTAACACATGTGCGAAAAGTGGTTTTTCAACACAAACACAAGTGCGATAAGTGTTTTTTCCACACTAATACACATGCAAAAGTGGTTTCCTGCACCAACACAATTGCGAAAAGTGGTTTTTCATCACGAACACAAGTGCGAAAAGTGGTTTATCAACACAAACACAAGTGCGAAAAGTGTTTTTTCCACACTAATACAAGTGCAAAAGTGGTTTCCTGCACCAACACAAGTGCGTAATGTGGTTTTTCAACACTAACACATGTGCGAAAAGTGGTTTTTCAACACAAACACAAGTGCGATAAGTGTTTTTTCCACACTAATACAAGTGCAAAAATGGTTTCCTGCACCAACACAATTGCGAAAAGTTGTTTTTCAACACTAACACAAGTGCGAAAAGTGGTTTTTCAACACTATCACAAGTGCAAAAAGTGTTTTTTCCACACTAATACAAGTGCAAAAGTGGTTTCCTGCACCAGCACAAGTGCGAAAAGTGGTTTTTCAACACTAACACAAGTGTGAAAAGTGGTTTTTCAACACAAACACAAGTGCGATAAGTGTTTTTTCCACACTAATACACGTGCAAAAGTGGTTTCCTGCACCAACACAAGTGCAAAAAGTGTTTTTTCCACACTAATACAAGTGCAAAAGTGGTTTCCTGCACCAACACAAGTGCGAAAAGTGGTTTTTCAACACTAACACAAGTGCGAAAAGTGGTTTTTCAACACTAACACAAGTGCGAAAAGTGGTTTTTCAACACTATCACAAATGCAAAAAGTGTTTTTTCCACACTAATACAAGTGCAAAAGTGGTTTCCTGCACCAACACAAGTGCGAAAAGTGGTTTTTCAACACTAACACAAGTGCGAAAAGTGGTTTTTCAACACTAACACATGTGCGAAAAGTGGTTTTTCAACACTATCACAAGTGCAAAAAGTGTTTTTTCCACACTAATACAAGTGCAAAAGTGGTTTCCTGCACCAAAACAAGTGCGAAAAGTGGTTTTTCAACACTAACACAAGTGCGAAAAGTGGTTTTTCAACACTAACACAAGTGCGAAAAGTGGTTTTTCAACACTATCACAAGTGCAAAAAGTGTTTTTTCCACACTAATACAAGTGCAAAAGTGGTTTCCTGCACCAACACAATTGCGAAAAGTGGTTTTTCATCACTAACACAAGTGCGAAAAGTGGTTTATCAACACAAACACAAGTGCGAAAAGTGTTTTTTCCACACTAATACAAGTGCAAAAGTGGTTTCCTGCACCAACACAAGTGCGTAATGTGGTTTTTCAACACTAACACATGTGCGAAAAGTGGTTTTTCAACACAAACACAAGTGCGATAAGTGTTTTTTCCACACTAATACACGTGCAAAAGTGGTTTCCTGCACCAACACAATTGCGAAAAGTGGTTTTTCATCACGAACACAAGTGCGAAAAGTGGTTTTTCAACAATATCACAAGTGCAAAAATTGTTTTTTCCACACTAATACAAGTGCAAAAGTGGTTTCCTGCACCAACACAAGTGCGAAAAGTGGTTTTTCAACACTAACACAAGTGTGAAAAGTGGTTTTTCAACACAAACACAAGTGCGAAAAGTGTTTTTTCCACACTAATACACGTGCAAAAGTGGTTTCCTGCACCAACACAAGTGCGAAAAGTGGTTTTTCAACACTAACACAAGTGCGAAAAGTGGTTTTTCAACACTAACACAAGTGCGAAAAGTGGTTTTTCAACACAAACACAAGTGCGAAAAGTGGTTTTTCAACACTATCACATGTGCGAAAAGTGGTTTTTCAACACTAACACAAGTGCAAAAAGTGTTTTTTCCACACTAATACAAGTGCAAAAGTGGTTTCCTGCACCAACACAAGTGCGAAAAGTGGTTTTTCAACACTAACACAAGTGCGAAAAGTGGTTTTTCAACACTAACACAAGTGCAAAAAGTGTTTTTTCCACACTAATACAAGTGCAAAAGTGGTTTCCTGCACCAACACAAGTGCGTAATGTGGTTTTTCAACACTAACACAAGTGCGAAAAGTGGTTTTTCAACACAATCACAAGTGCAAAAAGTGTTTTTTCCACACTAATACAAGTGCAAAAGTGGTTTCCTGCACCAACACAAGTGCGAAAAGTGGTTTTTCAACACTAACACAAGTGCGAAAAGTTGTTTTTCAACACTAACACAAGTGCGAAAAGTGGGTTTTCAACACTATCACAAGTGCAAAAAGTGTTTTTTCCACACTAATACAAGTGCAAAAGTGGTTTCCTGCACCAACACAAGTGGGAAAAGTGGTTTTTCAACACTAACACAAGTGTGAAAAGTGGTTTTTCAACACAAACACAAGTGCGAAAAGTGTTTTTTCCACACTAATACACGTGCAAAAGTGGTTGCCTGCACCAACACAAGTGCGAAAAGTGGTTTTTCAACACTAACACAAGTGCGAAAAGTGGTATTTCAACACTAACACAAGTGCGAAAAGTGGTTTTTCAACACTATCACAAGTGCAAAAAGTGGTTTTTCAACACAAACACAAGTGCGAAAAGTGGTTTTTCAACACTATCACATGTGCGAAAAGTGTTTTTTCCACACTAATACACGTGCAAAAGTGGTTTCCTGCACCAACACAAGTGCGAAAAGTGGTTTTTCAACACTAACACAAGTGCGAAAAGTGGTATTTCAACACTAACACAAGTGCGAAAAGTGGTTTTTCAACACTATCACAAGTGCAAAAAGTGTTTTTTCCACACTAATACAAGTGCAAAAGTGGTTTCCTGCACTGGTTTGGAACACATGGGGTTTGGAGGGGTTTGGAACACAAGATTTAGAGGCAAACACAGAGTTGAGGCATTCAGCTTTTTCACGTGCGGAGTCAGCCGTGTGGACATTTGAGGTGAGGGAGGGGATGGAGGGGGAACAAACACCAGAAACAGATTTGACCAGACGCCACCAGGATTTGGAAGAGGGAGACAGATAAGAGAGTTCGGTCCTGAGAACGGAGAGATATTGTTTCCCGGCTCACGGTTTGTTCACGGTTTGTTCACGACATTAAAAACATCATTGTCTGAGAGGGTCTGTGGGGGGTTTGAGTGATTGTAGCTCGTGATCCAGGTGAGCTTCAGGACCCACGGTCCTACTTTTATGATTATTATACAAGCTGGGACAGGTAGAAAAGATATGTAACAATAAATGAGCAAAGAACAATTATCTTCTTCCTGATGTATTCCTGATGTATATATATATTATACATATGATAAACTCGCTCTTCATACAAAACACCCGCATGACCCTTTATATCTGGATCAAGATTCCCACCCCAGGTAAACAACTCCATGGAGGCACGTCATAGAAATCCCACAGCCGTGAAACCTCCAATCGATAATATAGAAAATAATTATGGATCAAAATGTGATCGAAACACGACAAGATTCACATTAGTTTCCTCAAAGAAATACCATTTCTATTACGAGCACAATGAATGTCATGACGTCCTGAAAGGTGATTCTCTTACTCACATGGAATGTGAAACGTCCGCACAACGCTCCCTGTTGTTGTCTCTTCCGAACATGTGTCTAAGTTGAAAAAGATTGAAAAGTCAATTTATTGTACATTCCCTGAGGTAGATATATCCAAAATCAAGTTTTCAAAAGTGCAGATGGGGGTGAATGAAATTATTTACTTCACACACTTTTACGGGGTGTTTTTCTCCTTCTTTGGTGAATCGTGTGGAGGTGAGGAGTTCAGATCAACGTCTTTGATTGATGATGATGGAATCATCTTTGATTCCCTGAAAAAGAACAGTTTTCTTTCATCCACAGCTTAATACAGTTGTGCTAAACCGGAAAACATGAACACATTCTCCATTTCAACAAATCTTTTCTTTCCTTCAGACACCACAATGACACATAAAACCAGGTAAAATAAAACTAGAGCGGCACTCGGTAGAGCGCATACCTCCAAGCGCATACAAGTGCGTAATGTGGGTAATGTGGGTTTTCAACACTAACACAAGTGCGAAAAGTGGTTTTTCAACACAATCACAAGTGCAAAAAGTGTTTTTTCCACACCAATACAAGTGCAAAAGTGTTTTCCTGCACCAACACAAGTGCGAAAAGTGGTTTTTCAACACTAACACATGTGCAAAAAGTGTTTTTTCCACACTAATACAAGTGCAAAAGTGGTTTCCTGCACCAACACAAGTGCGAAAAGTGGTTTTTCAACACTAACACAAGTGCGAAAAGTTGTTTTTCAACACTAACACAAGTGCGAAAAGTGGGTTTTCAACACTATCACAAGTGCAAAAAGTGTTTTTTCCACACTAATACAAGTGCAAAAGTGGTTTCCTGCACCAACACAAGTGCGAAAAGTGGTTTTTCAACACTAACACAAGTGCGAAAAGTGGTTTTTCAACACAAACACAAGTGCGAAAAGTGTTTTTTCCACACTAATACAAGTGCAAAAGTGGTTTCCTGCACCAACACAAGTGCGAAAAGTGGTTTTTCAACACTAACACAAGTGCGAAAAGTGGTTTTTCAACACTAACACAAGTGCGAAAAGTGGTTTTTCAACACTATCACAAGTGCAAAAAGTGTTTTTTCCACACTAATACAAGTGCAAAAGTGGTTTCCTGCACCAACACAAGTGCGAAAAGTGGTTTTTCAACACTAACACAAGTGCGAAAAGTGGTTTTTCAACACTAACACATGTGCGAAAAGTGGTTTTTCAACACTATCACAAGTGCAAAAAGTGTTTTTTCCACACTAATACAAGTGCAAAAGTGGTTTCCTGCACCAACACAAGTGCGAAAAGTGGTTTTTCAACACTAACACAAGTGCGAAAAGTGGTTTTTCAACACTAACACAAGTGCGAAAAGTGGTTTTTCAACACTAACACAAGTGTGAAAAGTGGTTTTTCAACACTATCACAAGTGCAAAAAGTGTTTTTTCCACACTAATACAAGTGCAAAAATGGTTTCCTGCACCAACACAAGTGCGAAAAGTGGTTTTTCATCACTAACACAAGTGCGAAAAGTGGTTTTTCATCACTAACACAAGTGCGAAAAGTGGTTTTTCAACACTAACACAAGTGCAAAAAGTGTTTTTTCCACACTAATACAAGTGCAAAAGTGGTTTCCTGCACCAACACAAGTGCGAAAAGTGGTTTTTCAACACTAACACAAGTGCGAAAAGTGGTTTTTCAACACTAACACAAGTGCGAAAAGTGGTTTTTCAACACTAACACATGTGCAAAAAGTGTTTTTTCCACACTAATACAAGTGCAAAAGTGGTTTCCTGCACCAACACAAGTGCGAAAAGTGGTTTTTCAACACTAACACAAGTGCGAAAAGTTGTTTTTCAACACTAACACAAGTGCGAAAAGTGGGTTTTCAACACTATCACAAGTGCAAAAAGTGTTTTTTCCACACTAATACAAGTGCAAAAGTGGTTTCCTGCACCAACACAAGTGCGAAAAGTGGTTTTTCAACACTAACACAAGTGCGAAAAGTGGTTTTTCAACACAAACACAAGTGCGAAAAGTGTTTTTTCCACACTAATACAAGTGCAAAAGTGGTTTCCTGCACCAACACAAGTGCGAAAAGTGGTTTTTCAACACTAACACAAGTGCGAAAAGTGGTTTATCAACACTAACACAAGTGCGAAAAGTGGTTTTTCAACACTATCACAAGTGCAAAAAGTGTTTTTTCCACACTAATACAAGTGCAAAAGTGGTTTCCTGCACCAACACAAGTGCGAAAAGTGGTTTTTCAACACTAACACAAGTGCGAAAAGTGGTTTTTCAACACTAACACATGTGCGAAAAGTGGTTTTTCAACACTATCACAAGTGCAAAAAGTGTTTTTTCCACACTAATACAAGTGCAAAAGTGGTTTCCTGCACCAACACAAGTGCGAAAAGTGGTTTTTCAACACTAACACAAGTGCGAAAAGTGGTTTTTCAACACTAACACAAGTGCGAAAAGTGGTTTTTCAACACTAACACAAGTGCGAAAAGTGGTTTTTCAACACTATCACAAGTGCAAAAAGTGTTTTTTCCACACTAATACAAGTGCAAAAATGGTTTCCTGCACCAACACAAGTGCGAAAAGTGGTTTTTCATCACTAACACAAGTGCGAAAAGTGGTTTCCTGCACCAACACAAGTGCGAAAAGTGGTTTTTCAACACTAACACAAGTGCAAAAAGTGTTTTTTCCACACTAATACAAGTGCAAAAGTGGTTTCCTGCACCAACACAAGTGCGAAAAGTGGTTTTTCAACACTAACACAAGTGCGAAAAGTGGTTTTTCAACACTAACACAAGTGCGAAAAGTGGTTTTTCAACACTATCACAAATGCAAAAAGTGTTTTTTCCACACTAATACAAGTGCAAAAGTGGTTTCCTGCACCAACACAAGTGCGAAAAGTGGTTTTTCAACACTAACACAAGTGCGAAAAGTGGTTTTTCAACACTAACACATGTGCGAAAAGTGTTTTTTCCACACTAATACACGTGCAAAAGTGGTTTCCTGCACCAACACAAGTGCGAAAAGTGGTTTTTCATCACTAACACAAGGGCGAAAAGTGGTTTTTCAACACAAACACAAGTGCGAAAAGTGGTTTTTCAACACTATCACAAGTGTGAAAAGTGTTTTTTCCACACTAATACACGTGCAAAAGTGGTTTCCTGCACCAACACAAGTGCGAAAAGTGGTTTTTCAACACTAACACAAGTGCGAAAAGTGGTTTTTCAACACTAACATAAGTGCGAAAAGTGGTTTTTCAACAATATCACAAGTGCAAAAAGTGTTTTTTCCACACTAATACAAGTGCAAAAGTGGTTTCCTGCACCAACACAAGTGCGAAAAGTGGTTTTTCAACACTAACACAAGTGCGAATAGTGGTTTTTCAACACTATCACAAGTGCAAAAAGTGTTTTTTCCACACTAAAACAAGTGCAAAAGTGGTTTCCTGCACCAACACAAGTGCGAAAAGTGGTTTTTCAACACTAACACAAGTGCGAAAAGTGGTTTTTCAACACTAACACAAGTGCGAAAAGTGGTTTTTCAACACTAACACAAGTGCGAAAAGTGTTTTTTCCACACTAATACACGTGCAAAAGTGGTTTCCTGCACCAACACAAGTGCGAAAAGTGGTTTTTCAACACTAACACAAGTGCGAAAAGTGGTTTTTCAACACTAACACAAGTGCAAAAAGTGTTTTTTCCACACTAATACAAGTGCAAAAGTGGTTTCCTGCACCAACACAAGTGCGAAAAGTGGTTTTTCAACACTAACACAAGTGCGAAAAGTGGTTTTTCAACACTAACACAAGTGCAAAAAGTGTTTTTTCCACACTAATACAAGTGCAAAAGTGGTTTCCTGCACCAACACAAGTGCGTAATGTGGTTTTTCAACACTAACACAAGTGCGAAAAGTGGTTTTTCAACACAATCACAAGTGCAAAAAGTGTTTTTTCCACACTAATACAAGTGCAAAAGTGGTTTCCTGCACCAACACAAGTGCGAAAAGTGGTTTTTCAACACTAACACAAGTGCGAAAAGTTGTTTTTCAACACTAACACAAGTGCGAAAAGTGGTTTTTCAACACTATCACAAGTGCAAAAAGTGTTTTTTCCACACTAATACAAGTGCAAAAGTGGTTTCCTGCACCAACACAAGTGGGAAAAGTGGTTTTTCAACACTAACACAAGTGTGAAAAGTGGTTTTTCAACACAAACACAAGTGCGAAAAGTGTTTTTTCCACACTAATACACGTGCAAAAGTGGTTTCCTGCACCAACACAAGTGCGAAAAGTGGTTTTTCAACACTAACACAAGTGCGAAAAGTGGTTTTTCAACACTAACACAAGTGCGAAAAGTGGTTTTTCAACACTATCACAAGTGCAAAAAGTGTTTTTTCCACACTAATACAAGTGCAAAAGTGGTTTCCTGCACCAACACAAGTGCGAAAAGTGGTTTTTCAACACTAACACAAATGCGAAAAGTGGTTTTTCAACACTAACACATGTGCGAAAAGTGGTTTTTCAACACTATCACAAGTGCAAAAAGTGTTTTTTCCACACTAATACAAGTGCAAAAGTGGTTTCCTGCACCAACACAAGTGCGAAAAGTGGTTTTTCAACACTAACACAAGTGCGAAAAGTGGTTTTTCAACACTAACACAAGTGCGAAAAGTGGTTTTTCAACACTAACACAAGTGCGAAAAGTGGTTTTTCAACACTATCACAAGTGCAAAAAGTGTTTTTTCCACACTAATACAAGTGCAAAAATGGTTTCCTGCACCAACACAAGTGCGAAAAGTGGTTTTTCATCACTAACACAAGTGCGAAAAGTGGTTTACTGCACCAACACAAGTGCGAAAAGTGGTTTTTCAACATTAACACAAGTGCAAAAAGTGTTTTTTCCACACTAATACAAGTGCAAAAGTGGTTTCCTGCACCAACACAAGTGCGAAAAGTGGTTTTTCAACACTAAAACAAGTGCGAAAAGTGGTTTTTCAACACTAACACAAGTGCGAAAAGTGGTTTTTCAACACTATCACAAATGCAAAAAGTGTTTTTTCCACACTAATACACGTGCAAAAGTGGTTTCCTGCACCAACACAAGTGCAAAAAGTGGTTTTTCATCACTAACACAAGTGCGAAAAGTGGTTTTTCAACACAAACACAAGTGCGAAAAGTGGTTTTTCAACACTATCACAAGTGTGAAAAGTGTTTTTTCCACACTAATACACGTGCAAAAGTGGTTTCCTGCACCAACACAAGTGCGAAAAGTGGTTTTTCATCACTAACACAAGTGCGAAAAGTGGTTTTTCAACACAAACACAAGTGCGAAAAGTGGTTTTTCAACACTATCACAAGTGTGAAAAGTGTTTTTTCCACACTAATACACGTGCAAAAGTGGTTTCCTGCACCAACACAAGTGCGAAAAGTGGTTTTTCAACACTAACACAAGTGCGAAAAGTGGTTTTTCAACACTAACATAAGTGCGAAAAGTGGTTTTTCAACAATATCACAAGTGCAAAAAGTGTTTTTTCCACACTAATACAAGTGCAAAAGTGGTTTCCTGCACCAACACAAGTGCGAAAAGTGGTTTTTCAACACTAACACAAGTGCAAATAGTGGTTTTTCAACACTATCACAAGTGCAAAAAGTGTTTTTTCCACACTAAAACAAGTGCAAAAGTGGTTTCCTGCACCAACACAAGTGCGAAAAGTGGTTTTTCAACACTAACACAAGTGCGAAAAGTGGTTTTTCAACACTAACACAAGTGCGAAAAGTGGTTTTTCAACACTAACACAAGTGCGAAAAGTGCTTTTTCCACACTAATACAAGTGCAAAAGTGGTTTCCTGCACCAACACAAGTGCGTAAAGTGGTTTTTCAACACTAACACAAGTGCGAAAAGTGGTTTTTCAACACTATCACAAGTGCAAAAAGTGTTTTTTCCACACTAATACAAGTGCAAAAGTGGTTTCCTGCACCAACACAAGTGCGAAAAGTGGTTTTTCAACACTAACACAAGTGCGAAAAGTGGTTTTTCAACACTAACACATGTGCGAAAAGTGGTTTTTCAACACTATCACAAGTGCAAAAAGTGTTTTTTCCACACTAATACAAGTGCAAAAGTGGTTTCCTGCACCAACACAAGTGTGAAAAGTGGTTTTTCAACACTAACACAAGTGCGAAAAGTGGTTTTTCAACACTAACACAAGTGCGAAAAGTGTTTTTTCCACACTAATACAAGTGCAAAAATGGTTTCCTGCACCAACACAATTGCGAAAAGTGGTTTTTCATCACTAACACAAGTGCGAAAAGTGGTTTATCAACACAAACACAAGTGCGAAAAGTGTTTTTTCCACACTAATAAAAGTGCAAAAGTTGTTTCCTGCACCAACACAAGTGCGTAATGTGGTTTTTCAACACTAACACATGTGCGAAAAGTGGTTTTTCAACACAATCACAAGTGCAAAAAGTGTTTTTTCCACACTAATACAAGTGCAAAAGTGGTTTCCTGCACCAACACAAGTGCGAAAAGTGGTTTTTCAACACTAACATAAGTGCGAAAAGTTGTTTTTCAACACTAACACAAGTGCGAAAAGTGGTTTTTCAACACTATCACAAGTGCAAAAAGTGTTTTTTCCACACAAATACAAGTGCAAAAGTGGTTTCCTGCACCAACACAAGTGCGAAAAGTGGTTTTTCAACACTAACACAAGTGTGAAAAGTGGTTTTTCAACACAAACACAAGTGCGAAAAGTGTTTTTTCCACACTAATACACGTGCAAAAGTGGTTTCCTGCACCAACACAAGTGCGAAAAGTGGTTTTTCATCACTAACACAAGTGCGAAAAGTGGTTTTTCAACACAAACACAAGTGCGAAAAGTGCTTTTTCAACACTATCACAAGTGTGAAAAGTGTTTTTTCCACACTAATACACGTGCAAAAGTGGTTTCCTGCACCAACACAAGTGCGAAAAGTGGTTTTTCAACACTAACACAAGTGCGAAAAGTGGTTTTTCAACACTAACACAAGTGCGAAAAGTGGTTTTTCAACAATATCACAAGTGCAAAAAGTGTTTTTTCCACACTAATACAAGTGCAAAAGTGGTTTCCTGCACCAACACAAGTGCGAAAAGTGGTTTTTCAACACTAACACAAGTGCGAATAGTGGTTTTTCAACACTATCACAAGTGCAAAAAGTGTTTTTTCCACACTAAAACAAGTGCAAAAGTGGTTTCCTGCACCAACACAAGTGCGAAAAGTGGTTTTTCAACACTAACACAAGTGCGAAAAGCGGTTTTTCAACACTAACACAAGTGCGAAAAGTGGTTTTTCAACACTAACACAAGTGCGAAAAGTGCTTTTTCCACACTAATACAAGTGCAAAAGTGGTTTCCTGCACCAACACAAGTGCGAAAAGTGGTTTTTCAACACTAATGCAAGTGCAAAAAGTGGTTTTTCAACACTAACACAAGTGCTAAAAGTGTTTTTTCCACACTAATACAAGTGCAAAAGTGGTTTTCTGCACCAACACAAGTGCGAAAAGTGGTTTTTCAACACTATCACAAGTGCAAAAAGTGTTTTTTCCACACTAATATAAGTGCAAAAGTGGTTTTTCAACAATATCACAAGTGCAAAAAGTGTTTTTTCCACACTAATACAAGTGCAAAAGTGGTTTCCTGCACCAACACAAGTGCGAAAAGTGGTTTTTCAACACTAACACATGTGCGAAAAGTGGTTTTTCAACACAAACACAAGTGCGATAAGTGTTTTTTCCACACTAATACAAGTGCAAAAATGGTTTCCTGCACCAACACAATTGCGAAAAGTTGTTTTTCAACACTAACACAAGTGCGAAAAGTGGTTTTTCAACACTATCACAAGTGCAAAAAGTGTTTTTTCCACACTAATACAAGTGCAAAAGTGGTTTCCTGCACCAGCACAAGTGCGAAAAGTGGTTTTTCAACACTAACACAAGTGTGAAAAGTGGTTTTTCAACACAAACACAAGTGCGATAAGTGTTTTTTCCACACTAATACACGTGCAAAAGTGGTTTCCTGCACCAACACAAGTGCAAAAAGTGTTTTTTCCACACTAATACAAGTGCAAAAGTGGTTTCCTGCACCAACACAAGTGCGAAAAGTGGTTTTTCAACACTAACACAAGTGCGAAAAGTGGTTTTTCAACACTAACACAAGTGCGAAAAGTGGTTTTTCAACACTATCACAAATGCAAAAAGTGTTTTTTCCACACTAATACAAGTGCAAAAGTGGTTTCCTGCACCAACACAAGTGCGAAAAGTGGTTTTTCAACACTAACACAAGTGCGAAAAGTGGTTTTTCAACACTAACACATGTGCGAAAAGTGGTTTTTCAACACTATCACAAGTGCAAAAAGTGTTTTTTCCACACTAATACAAGTGCAAAAGTGGTTTCCTGCACCAAAACAAGTGCGAAAAGTGGTTTTTCAACACTAACACAAGTGCGAAAAGTGGTTTTTCAACACTAACACAAGTGCGAAAAGTGGTTTTTCAACACTATCACAAGTGCAAAAAGTGTTTTTTCCACACTAATACAAGTGCAAAAGTGGTTTCCTGCACCAACACAAGTGCGAAAAGTGGTTTTTCAACACTAACACATGTGCGAAAAATGGTTTTTCAACACTATCACAAGTGCAAAAAGTGTTTTTTCCACACCAATACAAGTGCAAAAGTGGTTTCCTGCACCAACACAAGTGCGAAAAGTGGTTTTTCAACACGAACACAAGTGCGAAAAGTGGTTTTTCAACACTAACACAAGTGCGATAAGTGGTTTTTCAACACGATCACAAGTGCAAAAAGTGTTTTTTCCACACTAGCACAAGTGCAAAAGTGGTTTCCTGCACCAACACAAGTGCGAAAAGTGGTTTTTCAACACTAACATAAGTGCGAAAAGTGGTTTTTCAACACAAACACAAGTGCGAAAAGTGTTTTTTCCACACTAATACAAGTGCAAAAGTGGTTTCCTGCACCAACACAAGTGCGAAAAGTGGTTTTTCAACACTAACACAAGTGCGAAAAGTGGTTTTTCAACACTAACACATGTGCGAAAAGTGGTTTTTCAACACTATCACAAGTGCAAAAAGTGTTTTTTCCACACTAATACAAGTGCAAAAGTGGTTTCCTGCACCAACACAAGTGCGAAAAGTGGTTTTTCAACACTAACACAAGTGCGAAAAGTGGTTTTTCAACACTAACACAAGTGCGAAAAGTGGTTTTTCAACACTATCACAAGTGCAAAAAGTGTTTTTTCCACACTAATACAAGTGCAAAAATGGTTTCCTGCACCAACACAATTGCGAAAAGTGGTTTTTCATCACTAACACAAGTGCGAAAAGTGGTTTATCAACACAAACACAAGTGCGAAAAGTGTTTTTTCCACACTAATACAAGTGCAAAAGTGGTTTCCTGCACCAACACAAGTGCGTAATGTGGTTTTTCAACACTAACACATGTGCGAAAAGTGGTTTTTCAACACAATCACAAGTGCAAAAAGTGTTTTTTCCACACTAATACAAGTGCAAAAGTGGTTTCCTGCACCAACACAAGTGCGAAAAGTGGTTTTTCAACACTAACACAAGTGCGAAAAGTTGTTTTTCAACACTAACACAAGTGCGAAAAGTGGTTTTTCAACACTATCACAAGTGCAAAAAGTGTTTTTTCCACACTAATACAAGTGCAAAAGTGGTTTCCTGCACCAGCACAAGTGCGAAAAGTGGTTTTTCAACACTAACACAAGTGTGAAAAGTGGTTTTTCAACACAAACACAAGTGCGATAAGTGTTTTTTCCACACTAATACACGTGCAAAAGTGGTTTCCTGCACCAACACAAGTGCGAAAAGTGGTTTTTCAACACTAACACAAGTGCGAAAAGTGGTTTTTCAACACTAACACAAGTGTGAAAAGTGGTTTTTCAACACTATCACAAGTGCAAAAAGTGTTTTTTCCACACTAATACAAGTGCAAAAATGGTTTCCTGCACCAACACAAGTGCGAAAAGTGGTTTTTCATCACTAACACAAGTGCGAAAAGTGGTTTTTCAACACAAACACAAGTGCGAAAAGTGGTTTTTCAACACTATCACAAGTGTGAAAAGTGTTTTTTCCACACTAATACACGTGCAAAAGTGGTTTCCTGCACCAACACAAGTGCGAAAAGCGGTTTTTCAACACTAACACAAGTGCGAAAAGTGGTTTTTCAACACTAACACAAGTGCGAAAAGTGGTTTTTCAACAATATCACAAGTGCAAAAAGTGTTTTTTCCACACTAATACAAGTGCAAAAGTGGTTTCCTGCACCAACACAAGTGCGAAAAGTGGTTTTTCAACACTAACACAAGTGCGAATAGTGGTTTTTCAACACTATCACAAGTGCAAAAAGTGTTTTTTCCACACTAAAACAAGTGCAAAAGTGGTTTCCTGCACCAACACAAGTGCGAAAAGTGGTTTTTCAACACTAACACAAGTGCGAAAAGTGGTTTTTCAACACTAACACAAGTGCGAAAAGTGGTTTTTCAACACTAACACAAGTGCGAAAAGTGCTTTTTCCACACTAATACAAGTGCAAAAGTGGTTTCCTGCACCAACACAAGTGCGAAAAGTGGTTTTTCAACACTAACACAAGTGCAAAAAGTGGTTTTTCAACACTAACACAAGTGCTAAAAGTGTTTTTTCCACACTAATACAAGTGCAAAAGTGGTTTTCTGCACCAACACAAGTGCGAAAAGTGGTTTTTCAACACTAACACAAGTGCGAAAAGTGGTTTTTCAACACTATCACAAGTGCAAAAAGTGTTTTTTCCACACTAATACAAGTGCAAAAGTGGTTTCCTGCACCAACACAAGTGCGAAAAGTGGTTTTTCAACACTAACACAAGTGCGAAAAGTGGTTTTTCAACACTAACACAAGTGCAAAAAGTGTTTTTTCCACACTAATACAAGTGCAAAAGTGGTTTCCTGCACCAACACAAGTGCGAAAAGTGGTTTTTCAACACTAACACAAGTGCGAAAAGTGGTTTTTCAACACTAACACAAGTGCAAAAAGTGGTTTCCTGCACCAACACAAGTGCGTAATGTGGTTTTTCAACACTAACACAAGTGCGAAAAGTGGTTTTTCAACACAATCACAAGTGCAAAAAGTGTTTTTTCCACACTAATACAAGTGCAAAAGTGGTTTCCTGCACCAACACAAGTGCGAAAAGTGGTTTTTCAACACTAACAAGTGCGAAAAGTTATTTTTCAACACTAACACAAGTGCGAAAAGTGGTTTTTCAACACTATCACAAGTGCAAAAAGTGTTTTTTCCACACTAATACAAGTGCAAAAGTGGTTTCCTGCACCAACACAAGTGCGAAAAGTGGTTTTTCAACACTAACACAAGTGTGAAAAGTGGTTTTTCAACACAAACACAAGTGCGAAAAGTGTTTTTTCCACACTAATACACGTGCAAAAGTGGTTTCCTGCACCAACACAAGTGCGAAAAGTGGTTTTTCAACACTAACACAAGTGCGAAAAGTGGTTTTTCAACACTAACACAAGTGTGAAAAGTGGTTTTTCAACACTATCACAAGTGCAAAAAGTGTTTTTTCCACACTAATACAAGTGCAAAAATGGTTTCCTGCACCAACACAAGTGCGAAAAGTGGTTTTTCATCACTAACACAAGTGCGAAAAGTGGTTTTTCAACACAAACACAAGTGCGAAAAGTGGTTTTTCAACACTATCACATGTGCGAAAAGTGTTTTTTCCACACTAATACACGTGCAAAAGTGGTTTCCTGCACCAACACAAGTGCGAAAAGTGGTTTTTCAACACTAACACAAGTGCGAAAAGTGGTATTTCAACACTAACACAAGTGCGAAAAGTGGTTTTTCAACACTATCACAAGTGCAAAAAGTGTTTTTTCCACACTAATACAAGTGCAAAAGTGGTTTCCTGCACTGGTTTGGAACACATGGGGTTTGGAGGGGTTTGGAACACAAGATTTAGAGGCAAACACAGAGTTGAGGCATTCAGCTTTTTCACGTGCGGAGTCAGCCGTGTGGACATTTGAGGTGAGGGAGGGGATGGAGGGGGAACAAACACCAGAAACAGATTTGACCAGACGCCACCAGGATTTGGAAGAGGGAGACAGATAAGAGAGTTCGGTCCTGAGAACGGAGAGATATTGTTTCCCGGCTCACGGTTTGTTCACGGTTTGTTCACGACATTAAAAACATCATTGTCTGAGAGGGTCTGTGGGGGGTTTGAGTGATTGTAGCTCGTGATCCAGGTGAGCTTCAGGACCCACGGTCCTACTTTTATGATTATTATACAAGCTGGGACAGGTAGAAAAGATATGTAACAATAAATGACCAAAGAACAATTATCTTCTTCCTGATGTATTCCTGATGTATATATATTGTCGCGTGACTACCCTTGGTGAACACCGTAGGGTAACACGGATGACCGATTGCGAGACTTTACACTCCCGAGGCGAAAACTCAATGGCGGATTCAAGCTCAACACAAAGTTAAACGCGCGGGAGGCCAGACGCAACGAGCTCCACAGCCTTATCTATTAAAATGAAACACCCAGGAAACTGCGTTCAAATATGTACAGAAAATAATATAAGGATTTATTATTGAAAAGTAATAACAGTGAAAAAAAAACACGCGCCGGTAATACTAATAACTAAATCGGGACGTCCCCACACGACTGATATCAAACACAAAACGAGGGAGATTAATTACGAAAAGAACACGTCACGTCGTTCAAAATGTACGCGGATTCGGGCTTATCTGGTCTTTCGTCGTCTTTGTGGCTGCCGTCCAACACCGCTCCTTTCGGCCCGATCGCACACCTCGCTCCAAGTTCCACGGCCCTCTGCGTCCGCCTCCAAGCGCCACCAGGCCTCGTCGGTCCAACGGCCCACACACACCACGAGCTCCTTTGCTCCAACGGTCCACCGCAGGGCTGCACGAAGCAACCAAAACCAAGTGCCAACTGCCAACTGCAACGAGCTGTGGTCACGAATGTTCAATGAACCGTGTCCTGTGCCAACTGCCACGAACTCTGGTACGGAACTGTAACAACGAACTCTGCGACTCAACTCAACTTCCGACTTGATCGCTCATCGACGTGTGTGTCCGTGTGTGTTGAAATGGCGTCCGACCGTCGCCTATATTGGTGGCCGATGACGTCACATTGGCGCACTCCTCAGCCAATCAAAGCCTCCCAACTCGCCCAGGTCACGCCCTCTGCGGCATGCGACTCCTGACATCTCCCGTCCGTGACCCCGCGGTCCTGGCATAACACGTGCCGGCCAGGTTTGTAGGCCTTTTTGAGGTGTACACGGTGGCGGCCAATTATGGCGGTGTTTTTGACCTGGTTTCCTGCCAATTTAATACGAAGTCCTTGTCAGGGAAAGGGGATTATTTAATGTTGCGCTAAGGACCTAACTAATGTTTATGTGGTTTGCAGTGCCATAATGGACAAAGGTTTGACTACTAGGTGAGACTCACAGGGGCGTTACCTTTAATCCCTCACTATTTAACACTCGAACCTCCAGGTAGGTCCACAACCATACATCTTACCCCGACAAACGCCTAGACATCAATAACTTATTACATGTAGAGTCCCTGTCACGACAGCCGAATACCTACCTATTCAGATCTACCTAGCTCTAGATGTTGCATTACCAAATTCATAACAATATATTATACATATGATAAACTCGCTCTTCATACAAAACACCCGCATGACCCTTTATATCTGGATCAAGATTCCCACCCCAGGTAAACAACTCCATGGAGGCACGTCATAGAAATCCCACAGCCGTGAAACCTCCAATCGATAATATAGAAAATAATTATGGATCAAAATGTGATCGAAACACGACAAGATTCACATTAGTTTCCTCAAAGAAATACCATTTCTATTGCGAGCACAATGAATGTCATGACGTCCTGAAAGGTGATTCTCTTACTCACATGGAATGTGAAACGTCCGCACAACGCTCCCTGTTGTTGTCTCTTCCGAACATGTGTCTAAGTTGAAAAAGATTGAAAAGTCAATTTATTGTACATTCCCTGAGGTAGATATATCCAAAATCAAGTTTTCAAAAGTGCAGATGGGGGTGAATGAAATTATTTACTTCACACGCTTTTACGGGGTGTTTTTCTCCTTCTTTGGTGAATCGTGTGGAGGTGAGGAGTTCAGATCAACGTCTTTGATTGATGATGATGGAATCATCTTTGATTCCCTGAAAAAGAACAGTTTTCTTTCATCCACAGCTTAATACAGTTGTGCTAAACCGGAAAACATGAACACATTCTCCATTTCAACAAATCTTTTCTTTCCTTCAGACACCACAATGACACATAAAACCAGGTAAAATAAAACTAGAGCGGCACTCGGTAGAGCGCATACCTCCAAGCGCATACAAGTGCGTAATGTGGTTTTTCAACACTAACACAAGTGCGAAAAGTGGTTTTTCAACACAATCACAAGTGCAAAAAGTGTTTTTTCCACACCAATACAAGTGCAAAAGTGTTTTCCTGCACCAACACAAGTGCGAAAAGTGGTTTTTCAACACTAACACATGTGCAAAAAGTGTTTTTTCCACACTAATACAAGTGCAAAAGTGGTTTCCTGCACCAACACAAGTGCGAAAAGTGGTTTTTCAACACTAACACAAGTGCGAAAAGTGGTTTTTCAACACTATCACAAATGCAAAAAGTGTTTTTTCCACACTAATACAAGTGCAAAAGTGGTTTCCTGCACCAACACAAGTGCGAAAAGTGGTTTTTCAACACTAACACAAGTGCGAAAAGTGGTTTTTCAACACTAACACATGTGCGAAAAGTGGTTTTTCAACACTATCACAAGTGCAAAAAGTGTTTTTTCCACACTAATACAAGTGCAAAAGTGGTTTCCTGCACCAAAACAAGTGCGAAAAGTGGTTTTTCAACACTAACACAAGTGCGAAAAGTGGTTTTTCAACACTAACACAAGTGCGAAAAGTGGTTTTTCAACACTATCACAAGTGCAAAAAGTGTTTTTTCCACACTAATACAAGTGCAAAAGTGGTTTCCTGCACCAACACAAGTGCGAAAAGTGGTTTTTCAACACTAACACAAGTGTGAAAAGTGGTTTTTCAACACAAACACAAGTGCGAAAAGTGTTTTTTCCACACTAATACACGTGCAAAAGTGGTTTCCTGCACCAACACAAGTGCGAAAAGTGGTTTTTCAACACTAACACAAGTGCGAAAAGTGGTTTTTCAACACTAACACAAGTGTGAAAAGTGGTTTTTCAACACTATCACAAGTGCAAAAAGTGTTTTTTCCACACTAATACAAGTGCAAAAATGGTTTCCTGCACCAACACAAGTGCGAAAAGTGGTTTTTCATCACTAACACAAGTGCGAAAAGTGGTTTTTCAACACAAACACAAGTGCGAAAAGTGGTTTTTCAACACTATCACATGTGCGAAAAGTGTTTTTTCCACACTAATACAAGTGCAAAAATGGTTTCCTGCACCAACACAAGTGCGAAAAGTGGTTTTTCATCACTAACACAAGTGCGAAAAGTGGTTTTTCAACACAAACACAAGTGCGAAAAGTGGTTTTTCAACACTATCACAAGTGTGAAAAGTGTTTTTTCCACACTAATACACGTGCAAAAGTGGTTTCCTGCACCAACACAAGTGCGAAAAGCGGTTTTTCAACACTAACACAAGTGCGAAAAGTGGTTTTTCAACACTAACACAAGTGCGAAAAGTGGTTTTTCAACAATATCACAAGTGCAAAAAGTGTTTTTTCCACACTAATACAAGTGCAAAAGTGGTTTCCTGCACCAACACAAGTGCGAAAAGTGGTTTTTCAACACTAACACAAGTGCGAATAGTGGTTTTTCAACACTATCACAAGTGCAAAAAGTGTTTTTTCCACACTAAAACAAGTGCAAAAGTGGTTTCCTGCACCAACACAAGTGCGAAAAGTGGTTTTTCAACACTAACACAAGTGCGAAAAGTGGTTTTTCAACACTAACACAAGTGCGAAAAGTGGTTTTTCAACACTAACACAAGTGCGAAAAGTGCTTTTTCCACACTAATACAAGTGCAAAAGTGGTTTCCTGCACCAACACAAGTGCGAAAAGTGGTTTTTCAACACTAACACAAGTGCAAAAAGTGGTTTTTCAACACTAACACAAGTGCTAAAAGTGTTTTTTCCACACTAATACAAGTGCAAAAGTGGTTTTCTGCACCAACACAAGTGCGAAAAGTGGTTTTTCAACACTAACACAAGTGCGAAAAGTGGTTTTTCAACACTATCACAAGTGCAAAAAGTGTTTTTTCCACACTAATACAAGTGCAAAAGTGGTTTCCTGCACCAACACAAGTGCGAAAAGTGGTTTTTCAACACTAACACAAGTGCGAAAAGTGGTTTTTCAACACTAACACAAGTGCAAAAAGTGTTTTTTCCACACTAATACAAGTGCAAAAGTGGTTTCCTGCACCAACACAAGTGCGAAAAGTGGTTTTTCAACACTAACACAAGTGCGAAAAGTGGTTTTTCAACACTAACACAAGTGCAAAAAGTGGTTTCCTGCACCAACACAAGTGCGTAATGTGGTTTTTCAACACTAACACAAGTGCGAAAAGTGGTTTTTCAACACAATCACAAGTGCAAAAAGTGTTTTTTCCACACTAATACAAGTGCAAAAGTGGTTTCCTGCACCAACACAAGTGCGAAAAGTGGTTTTTCAACACTAACAAGTGCGAAAAGTTATTTTTCAACACTAACACAAGTGCGAAAAGTGGTTTTTCAACACTATCACAAGTGCAAAAAGTGTTTTTTCCACACTAATACAAGTGCAAAAGTGGTTTCCTGCACCAACACAAGTGCGAAAAGTGGTTTTTCAACACTAACACAAGTGTGAAAAGTGGTTTTTCAACACAAACACAAGTGCGAAAAGTGTTTTTTCCACACTAATACACGTGCAAAAGTGGTTTCCTGCACCAACACAAGTGCGAAAAGTGGTTTTTCAACACTAACACAAGTGCGAAAAGTGGTTTTTCAACACTAACACAAGTGTGAAAAGTGGTTTTTCAACACTATCACAAGTGCAAAAAGTGTTTTTTCCACACTAATACAAGTGCAAAAATGGTTTCCTGCACCAACACAAGTGCGAAAAGTGGTTTTTCATCACTAACACAAGTGCGAAAAGTGGTTTTTCAACACAAACACAAGTGCGAAAAGTGGTTTTTCAACACTATCACATGTGCGAAAAGTGTTTTTTCCACACTAATACACGTGCAAAAGTGGTTTCCTGCACCAACACAAGTGCGAAAAGTGGTTTTTCAACACTAACACAAGTGCGAAAAGTGGTATTTCAACACTAACACAAGTGCGAAAAGTGGTTTTTCAACACTATCACAAGTGCAAAAAGTGTTTTTTCCACACTAATACAAGTGCAAAAGTGGTTTCCTGCACTGGTTTGGAACACATGGGGTTTGGAGGGGTTTGGAACACAAGATTTAGAGGCAAACACAGAGTTGAGGCATTCAGCTTTTTCACGTGCGGAGTCAGCCGTGTGGACATTTGAGGTGAGGGAGGGGATGGAGGGGGAACAAACACCAGAAACAGATTTGACCAGACGCCACCAGGATTTGGAAGAGGGAGACAGATAAGAGAGTTCGGTCCTGAGAACGGAGAGATATTGTTTCCCGGCTCACGGTTTGTTCACGGTTTGTTCACGACATTAAAAACATCATTGTCTGAGAGGGTCTGTGGGGGGTTTGAGTGATTGTAGCTCGTGATCCAGGTGAGCTTCAGGACCCACGGTCCTACTTTTATGATTATTATACAAGCTGGGACAGGTAGAAAAGATATGTAACAATAAATGACCAAAGAACAATTATCTTCTTCCTGATGTATTCCTGATGTATATATATATTATACATATGATAAACTCGCTCTTCATACAAAACACCCGCATGACCCTTTATATCTGGATCAAGATTCCCACCCCAGGTAAACAACTCCATGGAGGCACGTCATAGAAATCCCACAGCCGTGAAACCTCCAATCGATAATATAGAAAATAATTATGAATCAAAATGTGATCGAAACACGACAAGATTCACATTAGTTTCCTCAAAGAAATACCATTTCTATTGCGAGCACAATGAATGTCATGACGTCCTGAAAGGTGATTCTCTTACTCACATGGAATGTGAAACGTCCGCACAACGCTCCCTGTTGTTGTCTCTTCCGAACATGTGTCTAAGTTGAAAAAGATTGAAAAGTCAATTTATTGTACATTCCCTGAGGTAGATATATCCAAAATCAAGTTTTCAAAAGTGCAGATGGGGGTGAATGAAATTATTTACTTCACACGCTTTTACGGGGTGTTTTTCTCCTTCTTTGGTGAATCGTGTGGAGGTGAGGAGTTCAGATCAACGTCTTTGATTGATGATGATGGAATCATCTTTGATTCCCTGAAAAAGAACAGTTTTCTTTCATCCACAGCTTAATACAGTTGTGCTAAACCGGAAAACATGAACACATTCTCCATTTCAACAAATCTTTTCTTTCCTTCAGACACCACAATGACACATAAAACCAGGTAAAATAAAACTAGAGCGGCACTCGGTAGAGCGCATACCTCCAAGTGCATACAAGTGCGTAATGTGGTTTTTCAACACTAACACAAGTGCGAAAAGTGGTTTTTCAACACAATCACAAGTGCAAAAAGTGTTTTTTCCACACCAATACAAGTGCAAAAGTGTTTTCCTGCACCAACACAAGTGCGAAAAGTGGTTTTTCAACACTAACACATGTGCAAAAAGTGTTTTTTCCACACTAATACAAGTGCAAAAGTGGTTTCCTGCACCAACACAAGTGCGAAAAGTGGTTTTTCAACACTAACACAAGTGCGAAAAGTGGTTTTTCAACACTATCACAAATGCAAAAAGTGTTTTTTCGACACTAATACAAGTGCAAAAGTGGTTTCCTGCACCAACACAAGTGCGAAAAGTGGTTTTTCAACACTAACACAAGTGCGAAAAGTGGTTTTTCAACACTAACACATGTGCGAAAAGTGGTTTTTCAACACTATCACAAGTGCAAAAAGTGTTTTTTCCACACTAATACAAGTGCAAAAGTGGTTTCCTGCACCAAAACAAGTGCGAAAAGTGGTTTTTCAACACTAACACAAGTGCGAAAAGTGGTTTTTCAACACTAACACAAGTGCGAAAAGTGGTTTTTCAACACTATCACAAGTGCAAAAAGTGTTTTTTCCACACTAATACAAGTGCAAAAGTGGTTTCCTGCACCAACACAAGTGCGAAAAGTGGTTTTTCAACACTAACACATGTGCGAAAAATGGTTTTTCAACACTATCACAAGTGCAAAAAGTGTTTTTTCCACACCAATACAAGTGCAAAAGTGGTTTCCTGCACCAACACAAGTGCGAAAAGTGGTTTTTCAACACGAACACAAGTGCGAAAAGTGGTTTTTCAACACTAACACAAGTGCGAAAAGTGGTTTTTCAACACTAACACAAGTGCGAAAAGTGGTTTTTCAACACGATCACAAGTGCAAAAAGTGTTTTTTCCACACTAGCACAAGTGCAAAAGTGGTTTCCTGCACCAACACAAGTGCGAAAAGTGGTTTTTCAACACTAACATAAGTGCGAAAAGTGGTTTTTCAACACAAACACAAGTGCGAAAAGTGTTTTTTCCACACTAATACAAGTGCAAAAGTGGTTTCCTGCACCAACACAAGTGCGAAAAGTGGTTTTTCAACACTAACACAAGTGCGAAAAGTGGTTTTTCAACACTAACACATGTGCGAAAAGTGGTTTTTCAACACTATCACAAGTGCAAAAAGTGTTTTTTCCACACTAATACAAGTGCAAAAGTGGTTTCCTGCACTAACACAAGTGCGAAAAGTGGTTTTTCAACACTAACACAAGTGCGAAAAGTGGTTTTTCAACACTAACACAAGTGCGAAAAGTGGTTTTTCAACACTATCACAAGTGCAAAAAGTGTTTTTTCCACACTAATACAAGTGCAAAAATGGTTTCCTGCACCAACACAATTGCGAAAAGTGGTTTTTCATCACTAACACAAGTGCGAAAAGTGGTTTATCAACACAAACACAAGTGCGAAAAGTGTTTTTTCCACACTAATACAAGTGCAAAAGTGGTTTCCTGCACCAACACAAGTGCGTAATGTGGTTTTTCAACACTAACACATGTGCGAAAAGTGGTTTTTCAACACAATCACAAGTGCAAAAAGTGTTTTTTCCACACTAATACAAGTGCAAAAGTGGTTTCCTGCACCAACACAAGTGCGAAAAGTGGTTTTTCAACACTAACACAAGTGCGAAAAGTTGTTTTTCAACACTAACACAAGTGCGAAAAGTGGTTTTTCAACACTATCACAAGTGCAAAAAGTGTTTTTTCCACACTAATACAAGTGCAAAAGTGGTTTCCTGCACCAGCACAAGTGCGAAAAGTGGTTTTTCAACACTAACACAAGTGTGAAAAGTGGTTTTTCAACACAAACACAAGTGCGATAAGTGTTTTTTCCACACTAATACACGTGCAAAAGTGGTTTCCTGCACCAACACAAGTGCGAAAAGTGGTTTTTCAACACTAACACAAGTGCGAAAAGTGGTTTTTCAACACTAACACAAGTGTGAAAAGTGGTTTTTCAACACTATCACAAGTGCAAAAAGTGTTTTTTCCACACTAATACAAGTGCAAAAATGGTTTCCTGCACCAACACAAGTGCGAAAAGTGGTTTTTCATCACTAACACAAGTGCGAAAAGTGGTTTTTCAACACAAACACAAGTGCGAAAAGTGGTTTTTCAACACTATCACAAGTGTGAAAAGTGTTTTTTCCACACTAATACACGTGCAAAAGTGGTTTCCTGCACCAACACAAGTGCGAAAAGCGGTTTTTCAACACTAACACAAGTGCGAAAAGTGGTTTTTCAACACTAACACAAGTGCGAAAAGTGGTTTTTCAACAATATCACAAGTGCAAAAAGTGTTTTTTCCACACTAATACAAGTGCAAAAGTGGTTTCCTGCACCAACACAAGTGCGAAAAGTGGTTTTTCAACACTAACACAAGTGCGAATAGTGGTTTTTCAACACTATCACAAGTGCAAAAAGTGTTTTTTCCACACTAAAAAGTGCAAAAGTGGTTTCCTGCACCAACACAAGTGCGAAAAGTGGTTTTTCAACACTAACACAAGTGCGAAAAGTGGTTTTTTAACACTAACACAAGTGCGAAAAGTGGTTTTTCAACACTAACACAAGTGCGAAAAGTGCTTTTTCCACACTAATACAAGTGCAAAAGTGGTTTCCTGCACCAACACAAGTGCGAAAAGTGGTTTTTCAACACTAACACAAGTGCAAAAAGTGGTTTTTCAACACTAACACAAGTGCTAAAAGTGTTTTTTCCACACTAATACAAGTGCAAAAGTGGTTTTCTGCACCAACACAAGTGCGAAAAGGGGTTTTTCAACACTAACACAAGTGCGAAAAGTGGTTTTTCAACACTATCACAAGTGCAAAAAGTGTTTTTTCCACACTAATACAAGTGCAAAAGTGGTTTCCTGCACCAACACAAGTGCGAAAAGTGGTTTTTCAACACTAACACAAGTGCGAAAAGTGGTTTTTCAACACTAACACAAGTGCAAAAAGTGTTTTTTCCACACTAATACAAGTGCAAAAGTGGTTTCCTGCACCAACACAAGTGCGAAAAGTGGTTTTTCAACACTAACACAAGTGCGAAAAGTGGTTTTTCAACACTAACACAAGTGCAAAAAGTGGTTTCCTGCACCAACACAAGTGCGTAATGTGGTTTTTCAACACTAACACAAGTGCGAAAAGTGGTTTTTCAACACAATCACAAGTGCAAAAAGTGTTTTTTCCACACTAATACAAGTGCAAAAGTGGTTTCCTGCACCAACACAAGTGCGAAAAGTGGTTTTTCAACACTAACAAGTGCGAAAAGTTATTTTTCAACACTAACACAAGTGCGAAAAGTGGTTTTTCAACACTATCACAAGTGCAAAAAGTGTTTTTTCCACACTAATACAAGTGCAAAAGTGGTTTCCTGCACCAACACAAGTGCGAAAAGTGGTTTTTCAACACTAACACAAGTGTGAAAAGTGGTTTTTCAACACAAACACAAGTGCGAAAAGTGTTTTTTCCACACTAATACACGTGCAAAAGTGGTTTCCTGCACCAACACAAGTGCGAAAAGTGGTTTTTCAACACTAACACAAGTGCGAAAAGTGGTTTTTCAACACTAACACAAGTGTGAAAAGTGGTTTTTCAACACTATCACAAGTGCAAAAAGTGTTTTTTCCACACTAATACAAGTGCAAAAATGGTTTCCTGCACCAACACAAGTGCGAAAAGTGGTTTTTCATCACTAACACAAGTGCGAAAAGTGGTTTTTCAACACAAACACAAGTGCGAAAAGTGGTTTTTCAACACTATCACATGTGCGAAAAGTGTTTTTTCCACACTAATACAAGTGCAAAAATGGTTTCCTGCACCAACACAAGTGCGAAAAGTGGTTTTTCATCACTAACACAAGTGCGAAAAGTGGTTTTTCAACACAAACACAAGTGCGAAAAGTGGTTTTTCAACACTATCACAAGTGTGAAAAGTGTTTTTTCCACACTAATACACGTGCAAAAGTGGTTTCCTGCACCAACACAAGTGCGAAAAGCGGTTTTTCAACACTAACACAAGTGCGAAAAGTGGTTTTTCAACACTAACACAAGTGCGAAAAGTGGTTTTTCAACAATATCACAAGTGCAAAAAGTGTTTTTTCCACACTAATACAAGTGCAAAAGTGGTTTCCTGCACCAACACAAGTGCGAAAAGTGGTTTTTCAACACTAACACAAGTGCGAATAGTGGTTTTTCAACACTATCACAAGTGCAAAAAGTGTTTTTTCCACACTAAAACAAGTGCAAAAGTGGTTTCCTGCACCAACACAAGTGCGAAAAGTGGTTTTTCAACACTAACACAAGTGCGAAAAGTGGTTTTTCAACACTAACACAAGTGCGAAAAGTGGTTTTTCAACACTAACACAAGTGCGAAAAGTGCTTTTTCCACACTAATACAAGTGCAAAAGTGGTTTCCTGCACCAACACAAGTGCGAAAAGTGGTTTTTCAACACTAACACAAGTGCAAAAAGTGGTTTTTCAACACTAACACAAGTGCTAAAAGTGTTTTTTCCACACTAATACAAGTGCAAAAGTGGTTTTCTGCACCAACACAAGTGCGAAAAGTGGTTTTTCAACACTAACACAAGTGCGAAAAGTGGTTTTTCAACACTATCACAAGTGCAAAAAGTGTTTTTTCCACACTAATACAAGTGCAAAAGTGGTTTCCTGCACCAACACAAGTGCGAAAAGTGGTTTTTCAACACTAACACAAGTGCGAAAAGTGGTTTTTCAACACTAACACAAGTGCAAAAAGTGTTTTTTCCACACTAATACAAGTGCAAAAGTGGTTTCCTGCACCAACACAAGTGCGAAAAGTGGTTTTTCAACACTAACACAAGTGCGAAAAGTGGTTTTTCAACACTAACACAAGTGCAAAAAGTGGTTTCCTGCACCAACACAAGTGCGTAATGTGGTTTTTCAACACTAACACAAGTGCGAAAAGTGGTTTTTCAACACAATCACAAGTGCAAAAAGTGTTTTTTCCACACTAATACAAGTGCAAAAGTGGTTTCCTGCACCAACACAAGTGCGAAAAGTGGTTTTTCAACACTAACAAGTGCGAAAAGTTATTTTTCAACACTAACACAAGTGCGAAAAGTGGTTTTTCAACACTATCACAAGTGCAAAAAGTGTTTTTTCCACACTAATACAAGTGCAAAAGTGGTTTCCTGCACCAACACAAGTGCGAAAAGTGGTTTTTCAACACTAACACAAGTGTGAAAAGTGGTTTTTCAACACAAACACAAGTGCGAAAAGTGTTTTTTCCACACTAATACACGTGCAAAAGTGGTTTCCTGCACCAACACAAGTGCGAAAAGTGGTTTTTCAACACTAACACAAGTGCGAAAAGTGGTTTTTCAACACTAACACAAGTGTGAAAAGTGGTTTTTCAACACTATCACAAGTGCAAAAAGTGTTTTTTCCACACTAATACAAGTGCAAAAATGGTTTCCTGCACCAACACAAGTGCGAAAAGTGGTTTTTCATCACTAACACAAGTGCGAAAAGTGGTTTTTCAACACAAACACAAGTGCGAAAAGTGGTTTTTCAACACTATCACATGTGCGAAAAGTGTTTTTTCCACACTAATACACGTGCAAAAGTGGTTTCCTGCACCAACACAAGTGCGAAAAGTGGTTTTTCAACACTAACACAAGTGCGAAAAGTGGTATTTCAACACTAACACAAGTGCGAAAAGTGGTTTTTCAACACTATCACAAGTGCAAAAAGTGTTTTTTCCACACTAATACAAGTGCAAAAGTGGTTTCCTGCACTGGTTTGGAACACATGGGGTTTGGAGGGGTTTGGAACACAAGATTTAGAGGCAAACACAGAGTTGAGGCATTCAGCTTTTTCACGTGCGGAGTCAGCCGTGTGGACATTTGAGGTGAGGGAGGGGATGGAGGGGGAACAAACACCAGAAACAGATTTGACCAGACGCCACCAGGATTTGGAAGAGGGAGACAGATAAGAGAGTTCGGTCCTGAGAATGGAGAGATATTGTTTCCCGGCTCACGGTTTGTTCACGGTTTGTTCACGACATTAAAAACATCATTGTCTGAGAGGGTCTGTGGGGGGTTTGAGTGATTGTAGCTCGTGATCCAGGTGAGCTTCAGGACCCACGGTCCTACTTTTATGATTATTATACAAGCTGGGACAGGTAGAAAAGATATGTAACAATAAATGACCAAAGAACAATTATCTTCTTCCTGATGTATTCCTGATGTATATATATATTATACATATGATAAACTCGCTCTTCATACAAAACACCCGCATGACCCTTTATATCTGGATCAAGATTCCCACCCCAGGTAAACAACTCCATGGAGGCACGTCATAGAAATCCCACAGCCGTGAAACCTCCAATCGATAATATAGAAAATAATTATGGATCAAAATGTGATCGAAACACGACAAGATTCACATTAGTTTCCTCAAAGAAATACCATTTCTATTGCGAGCACAATGAATGTCATGACGTCCTGAAAGGTGATTCTCTTACTCACATGGAATGTGAAACGTCCGCACAACGCTCCCTGTTGTTGTCTCTTCCGAACATGTGTCTAAGTTGAAAAAGATTGAAAAGTCAATTTATTGTACATTCCCTGAGGTAGATATATCCAAAATCAAGTTTTCAAAAGTGCAGATGGGGGTGAATGAAATTATTTACTTCACACGCTTTTACGGGGTGTTTTTCTCCTTCTTTGGTGAATCGTGTGGAGGTGAGGAGTTCAGATCAACGTCTTTGATTGATGATGATGGAATCATCTTTGATTCCCTGAAAAAGAACAGTTTTCTTTCATCCACAGCTTAATACAGTTGTGCTAAACCGGAAAACATGAACACATTCTACATTTCAACAAATCTTTTCTTTCCTTCAGACACCACAATGACACATAAAACCAGGTAAAATAAAACTAGAGCGGCACTCGGTAGAGCGCATACCTCCAAGCGCATACAAGTGCGTAATGTGGTTTTTCAACACTAACACAAGTGCGAAAAGTGGTTTTTCAACACAATCACAAGTGCAAAAAGTGTTTTTTCCACACCAATACAAGTGCAAAAGTGTTTTCCTGCACCAACACAAGTGCGAAAAGTGGTTTTTCAACACTAACACATGTGCAAAAAGTGTTTTTTCCACACTAATACAAGTGCAAAAGTGGTTTCCTGCACCAACACAAGTGCGAAAAGTGGTTTTTCAACACTAACACAAGTGCGAAAAGTTGTTTTTCAACACTAACACAAGTGCGAAAAGTGGTTTTTCAACACTATCACAAGTGCAAAAAGTGTTTTTTCCACACTAATACAAGTGCAAAAGTGGTTTCCTGCACCAACACAAGTGCGAAAAGTGGTTTTTCAACACTAACACAAGTGCGAAAAGTGGTTTTTCAACACAAACACAAGTGCGAAAAGTGTTTTTTCCACACTAATACACGTGCAAAAGTGGTTTCCTGCACCAACACAAGTGCGAAAAGTGGTTTTTCAACACTAAAACAAGTGCGAAAAGTGGTTTTTCAACACTAACACAAGTGCGAAAAGTGGTTTTTCAACACTAACACAAGTGCGAAAAGTGGTTTTTCAACACTAACACAAGTGCGAAAAGTGGTTTTTCAACACTATCACAAGTGCAAAAAGTGTTTTTTCCACACTAATACAAGTGCAAAAATGGTTTCCTGCACCAACACAAGTGCGAAAAGTGGTTTTTCATCACTAACACAAGTGCGAAAAGTGGTTTCCTGCACCAACACAAGTGCGAAAAGTGGTTTTTCAACACTAACACAAGTGCAAAAAGTGTTTTTTCCACACTAATACAAGTGCAAAAGTGGTTTCCTGCACCAACACAAGTGCGAAAAGTGGTTTTTCAACACTAACACAAGTGCGAAAAGTGGTTTTTCAACACTAACACAAGTGCGAAATGTGGTTTTTCAACACTATCACAAATGCAAAAAGTGTTTTTTCCACACTAATACAAGTGCAAAAGTGGTTTCCTGCACCAACACAAGTGCGAAAAGTGGTTTTTCAACACTAACACAAGTGCGAAAAGTGGTTTTTCAACACTAACACGTGCGAAAAGTGGTTTTTCAACACTATCACAAGTGCAAAAAGTGTTTTTTCCACACTAATACAAGTGCAAAAGTGGTTTCCTGCACCAAAACAAGTGCGAAAAGTGGTTTTTCAACACTAACACAAGTGCGAAAAGTGGTTTTTCAACACTATCACAAGTGCAAAAAGTGTTTTTTCCACACTAATACAAGTGCAAAAATGGTTTCCTGCACCAACACAAGTGCGAAAAGTGGTTTTTCATCACTAACACAAGTGCGAAAAGTGGTTTCCTGCACCAACACAAGTGCGAAAAGTGGTTTTTCAACACTAACACAAGTGCAAAAAGTGTTTTTTCCACACTAATACAAGTGCAAAAGTGGTTTCCTGCACCAACACAAGTGCGAAAAGTGGTTTTTCAACACTAACACAAGTGCGAAAAGTGGTTTTTCAACACTATCACAAGTGCAAAAAGTGTTTTTTCCACACTAATACAAGTGCAAAAGTGGTTTCCTGCACCAACACAAGCGCGAAAAGTGGTTTTTCAACACTAACACAAGTGCGAAAAGTGGTTTTTCAACACTAACACAAGTGCGAAAAGTGGTTTTTCATCACTAACACAAGTGCGAAAAGTGGTTTCCTGCACCAACACAAGTGCGAAAAGTGGTTTTTCAACACTAACACAAGTGCAAAAAGTGTTTTTTCCACACTAATACAAGTGCAAAAGTGGTTTCCTGCACCAACACAAGTGCGAAAAGTGGTTTTTCAACACTAACACAGGTGCGAAAAGTGGTTTTTCAACACTAACACAAGTGCGAAAAGTGGTTTTTCAACACTATCACAAATGCAAAAAGTGTTTTTTCCACACTAATACAAGTGCAAAAGTGGTTTCCTGCACCAACACAAGTGCGAAAAGTGGTTTTTCAACACTAACACAAGTGCGAAAAGTGGTTTTTCAACACTAACACATGTGCGAAAAGTGGTTTTTCAACACTATCACAAGTGCAAAAAGTGTTTTTCCCACACTAATACAAGTGCAAAAGTGGTTTCCTGCACCAACACAAGTGTGAAAAGTGGTTTTTCAACACTAACACAAGTGCGAAAAGTGGTTTTTCAACACTAACACATGTGCGAAAAGTGGTTTTTCAACACTATCACAAGTGCAAAAAGTGTTTTTTCCACACTAATACAAGTGCAAAAGTGGTTTCCTGCACCAACACAAGCGCGAAATGTGGTTTTTCAACACTAACACAAGTGCGAAAAGTGGTTTTTCAACACTAACACAAGTGCGAAAAGTGGTTTTTCAACACTAACACAAGTGCGAAAAGTGGTTTTTCAACACTAACACAAGTGCGAAAAGTGGTTTTTCAACACTATCACAAGTGCAAAAACTGTTTTTTCCACACTTATACAAGTGCAAAAGTGGTTTCCTGCACCAACACAAGCGTGAAAAGTGGTTTTTCAACACTAACACAAGTACGAAAAGTGGTTTTTCAACACTAACACAAGTGCGAAAAGTGGTTTTTCATCACTAACACAAGTGCGAAAAGTGGTTTCCTGCACCAACACAAGTGCGAAAAGTGGTTTTTCAACACAAACACAAGTGCGAAAAGTGTTTTTTCCACACTAATACACGTGCAAAAGTGGTTTCCTGCACCAACACAAGTGCGAAAAGTGGTTTTTCAACACTAAAACAAGTGCGAAAAGTGGTTTTTCAACACTAACACAAGTGCGAAAAGTGGTTTTTCAACACTAACACAAGTGCGAAAAGTGGTTTTTCAACACTAACACAAGTGTGAAAAGTGGTTTTTCAACACTATCACAAGTGCAAAAAGTGTTTTTTCCACACTAATACAAGTGCAAAAATGGTTTCCTGCACCAACACAAGTGCGAAAAGTGGTTTTTCATCACTAACACAAGTGCGAAAAGTGGTTTCCTGCACCAACACAAGTGCGAAAAGTGGTTTTTCAACACTAACACAAGTGCAAAAAGTCTTTTTTCCACACTAATACAAGTGCAAAAGTGGTTTCCTGCACCAACACAAGTGCGAAAAGTGGTTTTTCAACACTAACACAAGTGCGAAATGTGGTTTTTCAACACTATCACAAATGCAAAAAGTGTTTTTTCCACACTAATACAAGTGCAAAAGTGGTTTCCTGCACCAACACAAGTGCGAAAAGTGGTTTTTCAACACTAACACAAGTGCGAAAAGTGGTTTTTCAACACTAACACGTGCGAAAAGTGGTTTTTCAACACTATCACAAGTGCAAAAAGTGTTTTTTCCACACTAATACAAGAGCAAAAGTGGTTTCCTGCACCAAAACAAGTGCGAAAAGTGGTTTTTCAACACTAACACAAGTGCGAAAAGTGGTTTTTCAACACTAACACAAGTGCGAAAAGTGGTTTTTCAACACTATCACAAGTGCAAAAAGTGTTTTTTCCACACTAATACAAGTGCAAAAGTGGTTTCCTGCACCAACACAAGTGCGAAAAGTGGTTTTTCAACACTAACACAAGTGCGAAAAGTGGTTTTTCAACACAAACACAAGTGCGAAAAGTGTTTTTTCCACACTAATACAAGTGCAAAAGTGGTTTCCTGCACCAACACAAGTGCGAAAAGTGGTTTTTCAACACTATCACAAGTGCAAAAAGTGTTTTTTCCACACTAATACAAGTGCAAAAGTGGTTTCCTGCACCAACACAAGTGCGAAAAGTGGTTTTTCAACACTAACACAAGTGCGAAAAGTGGTTTTTCAACACTAACACAAGTGCGAAAAGTGGTTTTTCAATACTAACACAAGTGCGAAAAGTGGTTTTTCAACACTAACACAAGTGCGAAAAGTGGTTTTTCAACACTATCACAAGTGCACAAAGTGTTTTTTCCACACTAATACAAGTGCAAAAGTGGTTTCCTGCACCAACACAAGTGCGAAAAGTGGTTTTTCAACACTAACACAAGTGCGAAAAGTGTTTTTTCAACACTAACACAAGTGCGAAAAGTGGTTTTTCAACACTAACACAAGTGCGAAAAGTGGTTTTTCAACACTAACACAAGTGCGAAAAGTGGTTTTTCAACACTATCACAAGTGCAAAAAGTGTTTTTTCCACACTAATACAAGTGCAAAAGTGGTTTCCTGCACCAACACAAGCGCGAAAAGTGGTTTTTCAACACTAACACAAGTGCGAAAAGTGGTTTTTCAACACTAACACAAGTGCGAAAAGTGGTTTTTCATCACTAACACAAGTGCGAAAAGTGGTTTCCTGCACCAACACAAGTGCGAAAAGTGGTTTTTCAACACTAACACAAGTGCAAAAAGTGTTTTTTCCACACTAATACAAGTGCAAAAGTGGTTTCCTGCACCAACACAAGTGCGAAAAGTGGTTTTTCAACACTAACACAGGTGCGAAAAGTGGTTTTTCAACACTAACACAAGTGCGAAAAGTGGTTTTTCAACACTATCACAAATGCAAAAAGTGTTTTTTCCACACTAATACAAGTGCAAAAGTGGTTTCCTGCACCAACACAAGTGCGAAAAGTGGTTTTTCAACACTAACACAAGTGCGAAAAGTGGTTTTTCAACACTAACACATGTGCGAAAAGTGGTTTTTCAACACTATCACAAGTGCAAAAAGTGTTTTTTCCACACTAATACAAGTGCAAAAGTGGTTTCCTGCACCAACACAAGTGCGAAAAGTGGTTTTTCAACACTAACACAAGTGCGAAATGTGGTTTTTCAACACTAACACATGTGCGAAAAGTGGTTTTTCAACACTATCACAAGTGCAAAAAGTGTTTTTTCCACACTAGTACAAGTGCAAAAGTGGTTTCCTGCACCAACACAAGTGCGAAAAGTGGTTTTTCAACACTAACACAAGTGCGAAAAGTGGTTTTTCAACACTAACACATGTGCGAAAAGTGGTTTTTCAACACTATCACAAGTGCAAAAAGTGGTTTTTCAACACTATCACAAGTGCAAAAAGTGTTTTTTCTACACTAATACAAGTGCAAAAGTGGTTTCCTGCACCAACACAAGTGCGAAAAGTGGTTTTTCAACACTAACACAAGTGCGAAAAGTGGTTTTCAACACTAACACAAGTGTGAAAAGTGGTTTTTCAACACTATCACACGTGCAAAAAGTGTTTTTTCCACACTAATACAAGTGCAAAAGTGGTTTCCTGCACCAACACAAGTGCGAAAAGTGGTTTTTCAACACTAACACAAGTGCGAAAAGTGGTTTTTCAACACTAACACAAGTGCGAAAAGTGGTTTTTCAACACTATCACAAGTGCAAAAAGTGTTTTTTCCACACTAATACAAGTGCAAAAGTGGTTTCCTGCACCAACACAAGTGCAAAAAGTGGTTTTTCAACACTAACACAAGTGCGAAAAGTGGTTTTTTCAACACTAACACATGTGCGAAAAGTGGTTTTTCAACACTATCACAAGTGCAAAAAGTGTTTTTTCCACACTAATACAAGTGCAAAAGTGGTTTCCTGCACCAACACAAGCGCGAAAAGTGGTTTTTCAACACTAACACAAGTGCGAAAAGTGGTTTTTCAACACTAACACAAGTGCGAAAAGTGGTTTTTCAACACTAACACAAGTGCGAAAAGTGGTTTTTCAACACTAACACAAGTGCGAAAAGTGGTTTTTCAACACTATCACAAGTGCAAAAAGTGTTTTTTCCACACTAATAGAAGTGCAAAAGTGGTTTCCTGCACCAACACAAGCGCGAAAAGTGGTTTTTCAACACTAACACAAGTGCGAAAAGTGGTTTTTCAACACTAACACAAGTGCGAAAAGTGGTTTTTCATCACTAACACAAGTGCGAAAAGTGGTTTCCTGCACCAACACAAGTGCGAAAAGTGGTTTTTCAACACTAACACAAGTGCAAAAAGTGTTTTTTCCACACTAATACAAGTGCAAAAGTGGTTTCCTGCACCAACACAAGTGCGAAAAGTGGTTTTTCAACACTAACACAAGTGCGAAAAGTGGTTTTTCAACACTAACACAAGTGTGAAAAGTGTTTTTTCCACACTAGTACAAGTGCAAAAGTGGTTTCCTGCACCAACACAAGTGCGAAAAGTGGTTTTTCAACACTATCACAAATGCAAAAAGTGTTTTTTCCACACTAATACAAGTGCAAAAGTGGTTTCCTGCACCAACACAAGTGCGAAAAGTGGTTTTTCAACACTAACACAAGTGCGAAAAGTGGTTTTTCAACACTAACACATGTGCGAAAAGTGGTTTTTCAACACTATCACAAGTGCAAAAAGTGTTTTTTCCACACTAATACAAGTGCAAAAGTGGTTTCCTGCACCAACACAAGTGCGAAAAGTGGTTTTTCAACACTAACACAAGTGCGAAATGTGGTTTTTCAACACTAACACATGTGCGAAAAGTGGTTTTTCAACACTATCACAAGTGCAAAAAGTGTTTTTTCCACACTAGTACAAGTGCAAAAGTGGTTTCCTGCACCAACACAAGTGCGAAAAGTGGTTTTTCAACACTAACACAAGTGCGAAAAGTGGTTTTTCAACACTAACACATGTGCGAAAAGTGGTTTTTCAACACTATCACAAGTGCAAAAAGTGGTTTTTCAACACTATCACAAGTGCAAAAAGTGTTTTTTCTACACTAATACAAGTGCAAAAGTGGTTTCCTGCACCAACACAAGTGCGAAAAGTGGTTTTTCAACACTAACACAAGTGCGAAAAGTGGTTTTTCAACACTAACACAAGTGTGAAAAGTGGTTTTTCAACACTATCACACGTGCAAAAAGTGTTTTTTCCACACTAATACAAGTGCAAAAGTGGTTTCCTGCACCAACACAAGTGCGAAAAGTGGTTTTTCAACACTAACACAAGTGCGAAAAGTGGTTTTTCAACACTAACACAAGTGCGAAAAGTGGTTTTTCAACACTATCACAAGTGCAAAAAGTGTTTTTTCCACACTAATACAAGTGCAAAAGTGGTTTCCTGCACCAACACAAGTGCGAAAAGTGGTTTTTCAACACTAACACAAGTGCGAAAAGTGGTTTTTCAACACTAACACATGTGCGAAAAGTGGTTTTTCAACACTATCACAAGTGCAAAAAGTGTTTTTTCCACACTAATACAAGTGCAAAAGTGGTTTCCTGCACCAACACAAGCGCGAAAAGTGGTTTTTCAACACTAACACAAGTGCGAAAAGTGGTTTTTCAACACTAACACAAGTGCGAAAAGTGGTTTTTCAACACTAACACAAGTGCGAAAAGTGGTTTTTCAACACTAACAAGTGCGAAAAGTGGTTTTTCAACACTATCACAAGTGCAAAAAGTGTTTTTTCCACACTAATAGAAGTGCAAAAGTGGTTTCCTGCACCAACACAAGCGCGAAAAGTGGTTTTTCAACACTAACACAAGTGCGAAAAGTGGTTTTTCAACACTAACACAAGTGCGAAAAGTGGTTTTTCATCACTAACACAAGTGCGAAAAGTGGTTTCCTGCACCAACACAAGTGCGAAAAGTGGTTTTTCAACACTAACACAAGTGCGAAAAGTGGTTTTTCAACACTAACACAAGTGTGAAAAGTGTTTTTTCCACACTAGTACAAGTGCAAAAGTGGTTTCCTGCACCAACACAAGTGCGAAAAGTGGTTTTTCAACACTAACACAAGTGCGAAAAGTGGTTTTTCAACACTAACACATGTGCGAAAAGTGGTTTTTCAACACTATCACAAGTGCAAAAAGTGTTTTTTCCACACTAATACAAGTGCAAAAGTGGTTTCCTGCACCAACACAAGTGCGAAAAGTGGTTTTTCAACACTAACACAAGTGCGAAAAGTGGTTTTTCAACACTAACACAAGTGCGAAAAGTGGTTTTTCAACACTAACACAAGTGCGAAAAGTGGTTTTTCAACACTATCACAAGTGCAAAAACTGTTTTTTCCACACTAATACAAGTGCAAAAGTGGTTTCCTGCACCAACACAAGCGTGAAAAGTGGTTTTTCAACACTAACACAAGTACGAAAAGTGGTTTTTCAACACTAACACAAGTGCGAAAAGTGGTTTTTCATCACTAACACAAGTGCGAAAAGTGGTTTCCTGCACCAACACAAGTGCGAAAAGTGGTTTTTCAACACAAACACAAGTGCGAAAAGTGTTTTTTCCACACTAATACACGTGCAAAAGTGGTTTCCTGCACCAACACAAGTGCGAAAAGTGGTTTTTCAACACTAAAACAAGTGCGAAAAGTGGTTTTTCAACACTAACACAAGTGCGAAAAGTGGTTTTTCAACACTAACACAAGTGCGAAAAGTGGTTTTTCAACACTAACACAAGTGTGAAAAGTGGTTTTTCAACACTATCACAAGTGCAAAAAGTGTTTTTTCCACACTAATACAAGTGCAAAAATGGTTTCCTGCACCAACACAAGTGCGAAAAGTGGTTTTTCATCACTAACACAAGTGCGAAAAGTGGTTTCCTGCACCAACACAAGTGCGAAAAGTGGTTTTTCAACACTAACACAAGTGCAAAAAGTCTTTTTTCCACACTAATACAAGTGCAAAAGTGGTTTCCTGCACCAACACAAGTGCGAAAAGTGGTTTTTCAACACTAACACAAGTGCGAAATGTGGTTTTTCAACACTATCACAAATGCAAAAAGTGTTTTTTCCACACTAATACAAGTGCAAAAGTGGTTTCCTGCACCAACACAAGTGCGAAAAGTGGTTTTTCAACACTAACACAAGTGCGAAAAGTGGTTTTTCAACACTAACACGTGCGAAAAGTGGTTTTTCAACACTATCACAAGTGCAAAAAGTGTTTTTTCCACACTAATACAAGAGCAAAAGTGGTTTCCTGCACCAAAACAAGTGCGAAAAGTGGTTTTTCAACACTAACACAAGTGCGAAAAGTGGTTTTTCAACACTAACACAAGTGCGAAAAGTGGTTTTTCAACACTATCACAAGTGCAAAAAGTGTTTTTTCCACACTAATACAAGTGCAAAAGTGGTTTCCTGCACCAACACAAGTGCGAAAAGTGGTTTTTCAACACTAACACAAGTGCGAAAAGTGGTTTTTCAACACAAACACAAGTGCGAAAAGTGTTTTTTCCACACTAATACAAGTGCAAAAGTGGTTTCCTGCACCAACACAAGTGCGAAAAGTGGTTTTTCAACACTATCACAAGTGCAAAAAGTGTTTTTTCCACACTAATACAAGTGCAAAAGTGGTTTCCTGCACCAACACAAGTGCGAAAAGTGGTTTTTCAACACTAACACAAGTGCGAAAAGTGGTTTTTCAACACTAACACAAGTGCGAAAAGTGGTTTTTCAATACTAACACAAGTGCGAAAAGTGGTTTTTCAACACTAACACAAGTGCGAAAAGTGGTTTTTCAACACTATCACAAGTGCAAAAAGTGTTTTTTCCACACTAATACAAGTGCAAAAGTGGTTTCCTGCACCAACACAAGTGCGAAAAGTGGTTTTTCAACACTAACACAAGTGCGAAAAGTGTTTTTTCAACACTAACACAAGTGCGAAAAGTGGTTTTTCAACACTAACACAAGTGCGAAAAGTGGTTTTTCAACACTAACACAAGTGCGAAAAGTGGTTTTTCAACACTATCACAAGTGCAAAAAGTGTTTTTTCCACACTAATACAAGTGCAAAAGTGGTTTCCTGCACCAACACAAGCGCGAAAAGTGGTTTTTCAACACTAACACAAGTGCGAAAAGTGGTTTTTCAACACTAACACAAGTGCGAAAAGTGGTTTTTCATCACTAACACAAGTGCGAAAAGTGGTTTCCTGCACCAACACAAGTGCGAAAAGTGGTTTTTCAACACTAACACAAGTGCAAAAAGTGTTTTTTCCACACTAATACAAGTGCAAAAGTGGTTTCCTGCACCAACACAAGTGCGAAAAGTGGTTTTTCAACACTAACACAGGTGCGAAAAGTGGTTTTTCAACACTAACACAAGTGCGAAAAGTGGTTTTTCAACACTATCACAAATGCAAAAAGTGTTTTTTCCACACTAATACAAGTGCAAAAGTGGTTTCCTGCACCAACACAAGTGCGAAAAGTGGTTTTTCAACACTAACACAAGTGCGAAAAGTGGTTTTTCAACACTAACACATGTGCGAAAAGTGGTTTTTCAACACTATCACAAGTGCAAAAAGTGTTTTTTCCACACTAATACAAGTGCAAAAGTGGTTTCCTGCACCAACACAAGTGCGAAAAGTGGTTTTTCAACACTAACACAAGTGCGAAATGTGGTTTTTCAACACTAACACATGTGCGAAAAGTGGTTTTTCAACACTATCACAAGTGCAAAAAGTGTTTTTTCCACACTAGTACAAGTGCAAAAGTGGTTTCCTGCACCAACACAAGTGCGAAAAGTGGTTTTTCAACACTAACACAAGTGCGAAAAGTGGTTTTTCAACACTAACACAAGTGCGAAAAGTGGTTTTTCAACACTAACACAAGTGCGAAAAGTGGTTTTTCAACACTATCACAAGTGCAAAAAGTGTTTTTTCCACACTAATAGAAGTGCAAAAGTGGTTTCCTGCACCAACACAAGCGCGAAAAGTGGTTTTTCAACACTAACACAAGTGCGAAAAGTGGTTTTTCAACACTAACACAAGTGCGAAAAGTGGTTTTTCATCACTAACACAAGTGCGAAAAGTGGTTTCCTGCACCAACACAAGTGCGAAAAGTGGTTTTTCAACACTAACACAAGTGCAAAAAGTGTTTTTTCCACACTAATACAAGTGCAAAAGTGGTTTCCTGCACCAACACAAGTGCGAAAAGTGGTTTTTCAACACTAACACAAGTGCGAAAAGTGGTTTTTCAACACTAACACAAGTGTGAAAAGTGTTTTTTCCACACTAGTACAAGTGCAAAAGTGGTTTCCTGCACCAACACAAGTGCGAAAAGTGGTTTTTCAACACTAACACAAGTGCGAAAAGTGGTTTTTCAACACTAACACATGTGCGAAAAGTGGTTTTTCAACACTATCACAAGTGCAAAAAGTGTGTTTTCCACACTAATACAAGTGCAAAAGTGGTTTACTGCACCAACACAAGTGCGAAAAGTGGTTTTTCAACACTAACACAAGTGCGAAAAGTGGTTTTTCAACACTAACACAAGTGCGAAAAGTGGTTTTTCAACACTAACACAAGTGCGAAAAGTGGTTTTTCAACACTATCACAAGTGCAAAAACTGTTTTTTCCACACTAATACAAGTGCAAAAGTGGTTTCCTGCACCAACACAAGCGTGAAAAGTGGTTTTTCAACACTAACACAAGTACGAAAAGTGGTTTTTCAACACTAACACAAGTGCGAAAAGTGGTTTTTCATCACTAACACAAGTGCGAAAAGTGGTTTCCTGCACCAACACAAGTGCGAAAAGTGGTTTTTCAACACAAACACAAGTGCGAAAAGTGTTTTTTCCACACTAATACACGTGCAAAAGTGGTTTCCTGCACCAACACAAGTGCGAAAAGTGGTTTTTCAACACTAAAACAAGTGCGAAAAGTGGTTTTCCAACACTAACACAAGTGCGAAAAGTGGTTTTTCAACACTAACACAAGTGCGAAAAGTGGTTTTTCAACACTAACACAAGTGTGAAAAGTGGTTTTTCAACACTATCACAAGTGCAAAAAGTGTTTTTTCCACACTAATACAAGTGCAAAAATGGTTTCCTGCACCAACACAAGTGCGAAAAGTGGTTTTTCATCACTAACACAAGTGCGAAAAGTGGTTTCCTACACCAACACAAGTGCGAAAAGTGGTTTTTCAACACTAACACAAGTGCAAAAAGTCTTTTTTCCACACTAATACAAGTGCAAAAGTGGTTTCCTGCACCAACACAAGTGCGAAAAGTGGTTTTTCAACACTAACACAAGTGCGAAATGTGGTTTTTCAACACTATCACAAATGCAAAAAGTGTTTTTTCCACACTAATACAAGTGCAAAAGTGGTTTCCTGCACCAACACAAGTGCGAAAAGTGGTTTTTCAACACTAACACAAGTGCGAAAAGTGGTTTTTCAACACTAACACATGTGCGAAAAGTGGTTTTTCAACACTATCACAAGTGCAAAAAGTGTTTTTTCCACACTAATACAAGTGCAAAAGTGGTTTCCTGCACCAACACAAGTGCGAAAAGTGGTTTTTCAACACTAACACAAGTGCGAAATGTGGTTTTTCAACACTAACACATGTGCGAAAAGTGGTTTTTCAACACTATCACAAGTGCAAAAAGTGTTTTTTCCACACTAGTACAAGTGCAAAAGTGGTTTCCTGCACCAACACAAGTGCGAAAAGTGGTTTTTCAACACTAACACAAGTGCGAAAAGTGGTTTTTCAACACTAACACATGTGCGAAAAGTGGTTTTTCAACACTATCACAAGTGCAAAAAGTGGTTTTTCAACACTATCACAAGTGCAAAAAGTGTTTTTTCTACACTAATACAAGTGCAAAAGTGGTTTCCTGCACCAACACAAGTGCGAAAAGTGGTTTTTCAACACTAACACAAGTGCGAAAAGTGGTTTTTCAACACTAACACAAGTGTGAAAAGTGGTTTTTCAACACTATCACACGTGCAAAAAGTGTTTTTTCCACACTAATACAAGTGCAAAAGTGGTTTCCTGCACCAACACAAGTGCGAAAAGTGGTTTTTCAACACTAACACAAGTGCGAAAAGTGGTTTTTCAACACTAACACAAGTGCGAAAAGTGGTTTTTCAACACTATCACAAGTGCAAAAAGTGTTTTTTCCACACTAATACAAGTGCAAAAGTGGTTTCCTGCACCAACACAAGTGCGAAAAGTGGTTTTTCAACACTAACACAAGTGCGAAAAGTGGTTTTTCAACACTAACACATGTGCGAAAAGTGGTTTTTCAACACTATCACAAGTGCAAAAAGTGTTTTTTCCACACTAATACAAGTGCAAAAGTGGTTTCCTGCACCAACACAAGCGCGAAAAGTGGTTTTTCAACACTAACACAAGTGCGAAAAGTGGTTTTTCAACACTAACACAAGTGCGAAAAGTGGTTTTTCAACACTAACACAAGTGCGAAAAGTGGTTTTTCAACACTAACACAAGTGCGAAAAGTGGTTTTTCAACACTATCACAAGTGCAAAAAGTGTTTTTTCCACACTAATAGAAGTGCAAAAGTGGTTTCCTGCACCAACACAAGCGCGAAAAGTGGTTTTTCAACACTAACACAAGTGCGAAAAGTGGTTTTTCAACACTAACACAAGTGCGAAAAGTGGTTTTTCATCACTAACACAAGTGCGAAAAGTGGTTTCCTGCACCAACACAAGTGCGAAAAGTGGTTTTTCAACACTAACACAAGTGCAAAAAGTGTTTTTTCCACACTAATACAAGTGCAAAAGTGGTTTCCTGCACCAACACAAGTGCGAAAAGTGGTTTTTCAACACTAACACAAGTGCGAAAAGTGGTTTTTCAACACTAACACAAGTGTGAAAAGTGTTTTTTCCACACTAGTACAAGTGCAAAAGTGGTTTTTCAACACTAACACAAGTGCGAAAAGTGGTTTTTCAACACTAACACATGTGCGAAAAGTGGTTTTTCAACACTATCACAAGTGCAAAAAGTGTTTTTTCCACACTAATACAAGTGCAAAAGTGGTTTCCTGCACCAACACAAGTGCGAAAAGTGGTTTTTCAACACTAACACAAGTGCGAAAAGTGGTTTTTCAACACTAACACAAGTGCGAAAAGTGGTTTTTCAACACTATCACAAGTGCAAAAAGTGTTTTTTCCACACTAATACAAGTGCAAAAGTGGTTTCCTGCACCAACACAAGTGCGAAAAGTGGTTTTTCAACACTAACACAAGTGCGAAAAGTGGTTTTTCAACACTAACACAAGTGCGAAAAGTGGTTTTTCAACACTATCACAAGTGCAAAAAGTGTTTTCTCCACACTAATACAAGTGCAAAAGTGGTTTCCTGCACCAACACAAGTGCGAAAAGTGGTTTTTCAACACTAACACAAGTGCGAAAAGTGGTTTTTCAACACTAACACATGTGCGAAAAGTGGTTTTTGAACACTATCACAAGTGCAAAAAGTGTTTTTTCCACACTAATACAAGTGCAAAAGTGGTTTCCTGCACCAACACAAGCGCGAAAAGTGGTTTTTCAACACTAACACAAGTGCGAAAAGTGGTTTTTCAACACTAACACAAGTGCGAAAAGTGGTTTTTCAACACTAACACAAGTGCGAAAAGTGGTTTTTCAACACTAACACAAGTGCGAAAAGTGGTTTTTCAACACTATCACAAGTGCAAAAACTGTTTTTTCCACACTAATACAAGTGCAAAAGTGGTTTCCTGCACCAACACAAGCGCGAAAAGTGGTTTTTCAACACTAACACAAGTGCGAAAAGTGGTTTTTCAACACTAACACAAGTGCGAAAAGTGGTTTTTCATCACTAACACAAGTGCGAAAAGTGGTTTCCTGCACCAACACAAGTGCGAAAAGTGGTTTTTCAACACTAACACAAGTGCAAAAAGTGTTTTTTCCACACTAATACAAGTGCAAAAGTGGTTTGCTGCACCAACACAAGTGCGAAAAGTGGTTTTTCAACACTAACACAAGTGCGAAAAGTGGTTTTTCAACACTATCACAAATGCAAAAAGTGTTTTTTCCACACTAATACAAGTGCAAAAGTGGTTTCCTGCACCAACACAAGTGCGAAAAGTGGTTTTTCAACACTAACACATGTGCGAAAAGTGGTTTTTCAACACTATCACAAGTGCAAAAAGTGTTTTTTCCACACTAATACAAGTGCAAAAGTGGTTTCCTGCACCAAAACAAGTGCGAAAAGTGGTTTTTCAACACTAACACAAGTGCGAAAAGTGGTTTTTCAACACTAACACAAGTGCGAAAAGTGGTTTTTCAACACTATCACAAGTGCAAAAAGTGTTTTTTCCACACTAATACAAGTGCAAAAGTGGTTTCCTGCACCAACACAAGTGCGAAAAGTGGTTTTTCAACACTAACACATGTGCGAAAAATGGTTTTTCAACACTATCACAAGTGCAAAAAGTGTTTTGTCCACACTAATACAAGTGCAAAAGTGGTTTCCTGCACCAACACAAGTGCGAAAAGTGGTTTTTCAACACGAACACAAGTGCGAAAAGTGGTTTTTCAACACTAACACAAGTGCGAAAAGTGGTTTTTCAATACTAACACAAGTGCGAAAAGTGGTTTTTCAACACTAACACAAGTGCGAAAAGTGGTTTTTCAACACTATCACAAGTGCAAAAAGTGTTTTTTCCACACTAATACAAGTGCAAAAGTGGTTTCCTGCACCAACACAAGTGCGAAAAGTGGTTTTTCAACACTAACACAAGTGCGAAAAGTGGTTTTTCAACACTAACACAAGTGCGAAAAGTGGTTTTTCAACACTAACACAAGTGCGAAAAGTGGTTTTTCAACACTAACACAAGTGCGAAAAGTGGTTTTTCAACACTATCACAAGTGCAAAAAGTGTTTTTTCCACACTAATACAAGTGCAAAAGTGGTTTCCTGCACCAACACAAGCGCGAAAAGTGGTTTTTCAACACTAACACAAGTGCGAAAAGTGGTTTTTCAACACGAACACAAGTGCGAAAAGTGGTTTTTCATCACTAACACAAGTGCGAAAAGTGGTTTCCTGCACCAACACAAGTGCGAAAAGTGGTTTTTCAACACTAACACAAGTGCAAAAAGTGTTTTTTCCACACTAATACAAGTGCAAAAGTGGTTTCCTGCACCAACACAAGTGCGAAAAGTGGTTTTTCAACACTAACACAAGTGCGAAAAGTGGTTTTTCAACACTAACACATGTGCGAAAAGTGGTTTTTCAACACTATCACAAGTGCAAAAAGTGTTTTTTCCACACTAATACATGTGCAAAAGTGGTTTCCTGCACCAACACAAGTGCGAAAAGTGGTTTTTCAACACTAACACAAGTGCGAAAAGTGGTTTTTCAACACTAACACATGTGCGAAAAGTGGTTTTTCAACACTATCACAAGTGCAAAAAGTGTTTTTTCCACACTAGTACAAGTGCAAAAGTGGTTTCCTGCACCAACACAAGTGCGAAAAGTGGTTTTTCAACACTAACACAAGTGCGAAAAGTGGTTTTTCAACACTAACACATGTGCGAAAAGTGGTTTTTCAACACTATCACAAGTGCAAAAAGTGTTTTTTCCACACTAATACAAGTGCAAAAGTGGTTTCCTGCACCAACACAAGTGCGAAAAGTGGTTTTTCAACACTAACACAAGTGCGAAAAGTGGTTTTTCAACACTAACACAAGTGCGAAAAGTGGTTTTTCAACACTATCACAAGTGCAAAAAGTGTTTTTTCCACACTAATACAAGTGCAAAAGTGGTTTCCTGCACCAACACAAGTGCGAAAAGTGGTTTTTCAACACTAACACAAGTGCGAAATGTGGTTTTTCAACACTAACACATGTGCGAAAAGTGGTTTTTCAACACTATCACAAGTGCAAAAAGTGTTTTTTCCACACTAGTACAAGTGCAAAAGTGGTTTCCTGCACCAACACAAGTGCGAAAAGTGGTTTTTCAACACTAACACAAGTGCGAAAAGTGGTTTTTCAACACTAACACATGTGCGAAAAGTGGTTTTTCAACACTATCACAAGTGCAAAAAGTGGTTTTTCAACACTATCACAAGTGCAAAAAGTGTTTTTTCTACACTAATACAAGTGCAAAAGTGGTTTCCTGCACCAACACAAGTGCGAAAAGTGGTTTTTCAACACTAACACAAGTGCGAAAAGTGGTTTTTCAACACTAACACAAGTGTGAAAAGTGGTTTTTCAACACTATCACACGTGCAAAAAGTGTTTTTTCCACACTAATACAAGTGCAAAAGTGGTTTCCTGCACCAACACAAGTGCGAAAAGTGGTTTTTCAACACTAACACAAGTGCGAAAAGTGGTTTTTCAACACTAACACAAGTGCGAAAAGTGGTTTTTCAACACTATCACAAGTGCAAAAAGTGTTTTTTCCACACTAATACAAGTGCAAAAGTGGTTTCCTGCACCAACACAAGTGCGAAAAGTGGTTTTTCAACACTAACACAAGTGCGAAAAGTTGTTTTTCAACACTAACACATGTGCGAAAAGTGGTTTTTCAACACTATCACAAGTGCAAAAAGTGTTTTTTCCACACTAATACAAGTGCAAAAGTGGTTTCCTGCACCAACACAAGCGCGAAAAGTGGTTTTTCAACACTAACACAAGTGCGAAAAGTGGTTTTTCAACACTAACACAAGTGCGAAAAGTGGTTTTTCAACACTAACACAAGTGCGAAAAGTGGTTTTTCAACACTAACACAAGTGCGAAAAGTGGTTTTTCAACACTATCACAAGTGCAAAAAGTGTTTTTTCCACACTAATAGAAGTGCAAAAGTGGTTTCCTGCACCAACACAAGCGCGAAAAGTGGTTTTTCAACACTAACACAAGTGCGAAAAGTGGTTTTTCAACACTAACACAAGTGCGAAAAGTGGTTTTTCATCACTAACACAAGTGCGAAAAGTGGTTTCCTGCACCAACACAAGTGCGAAAAGTGGTTTTTCAACACTAACACAAGTGCAAAAAGTGTTTTTTCCACACTAATACAAGTGCAAAAGTGGTTTCCTGCACCAACACAAGTGCGAAAAGTGGTTTTTCAACACTAACACAAGTGCGAAAAGTGGTTTTTCAACACTAACACAAGTGTGAAAAGTGTTTTTTCCACACTAGTACAAGTGCAAAAGTGGTTTTTCAACACTAACACAAGTGCGAAAAGTGGTTTTTCAACACTAACACATGTGCGAAAAGTGGTTTTTCAACACTATCACAAGTGCAAAAAGTGTTTTTTCCACACTAATACAAGTGCAAAAGTGGTTTCCTGCACCAACACAAGTGCGAAAAGTGGTTTTTCAACACTAACACAAGTGCGAAAAGTGGTTTTTCAACACTAACACAAGTGCGAAAAGTGGTTTTTCAACACTATCACAAGTGCAAAAAGTGTTTTTTCCACACTAATACAAGTGCAAAAGTGGTTTCCTGCACCAACACAAGTGCGAAAAGTGGTTTTTCAACACTAACACAAGTGCGAAAAGTGGTTTTTCAACACTAACACAAGTGCGAAAAGTGGTTTTTCAACACTATCACAAGTGCAAAAAGTGTTTTCTCCACACTAATACAAGTGCAAAAGTGGTTTCCTGCACCAACACAAGTGCGAAAAGTGGTTTTTCAACACTAACACAAGTGCGAAAAGTGGTTTTTCAACACTAACACATGTGCGAAAAGTGGTTTTTGAACACTATCACAAGTGCAAAAAGTGTTTTTTCCACACTAATACAAGTGCAAAAGTGGTTTCCTGCACCAACACAAGCGCGAAAAGTGGTTTTTCAACACTAACACAAGTGCGAAAAGTGGTTTTTCAACACTAACACAAGTGCGAAAAGTGGTTTTTCAACACTAACACAAGTGCGAAAAGTGGTTTTTCAACACTAACACAAGTGCGAAAAGTGGTTTTTCAACACTATCACAAGTGCAAAAACTGTTTTTTCCACACTAATACAAGTGCAAAAGTGGTTTCCTGCACCAACACAAGCGCGAAAAGTGGTTTTTCAACACTAACACAAGTGCGAAAAGTGGTTTTTCAACACTAACACAAGTGCGAAAAGTGGTTTTTCATCACTAACACAAGTGCGAAAAGTGGTTTCCTGCACCAACACAAGTGCGAAAAGTGGTTTTTCAACACTAACACAAGTGCAAAAAGTGTTTTTTCCACACTAATACAAGTGCAAAAGTGGTTTGCTGCACCAACACAAGTGCGAAAAGTGGTTTTTCAACACTAACACAAGTGCGAAAAGTGGTTTTTCAACACTATCACAAATGCAAAAAGTGTTTTTTCCACACTAATACAAGTGCAAAAGTGGTTTCCTGCACCAACACAAGTGCGAAAAGTGGTTTTTCAACACTAACACATGTGCGAAAAGTGGTTTTTCAACACTATCACAAGTGCAAAAAGTGTTTTTTCCACACTAATACAAGTGCAAAAGTGGTTTCCTGCACCAAAACAAGTGCGAAAAGTGGTTTTTCAACACTAACACAAGTGCGAAAAGTGGTTTTTCAACACTAACACAAGTGCGAAAAGTGGTTTTTCAACACTATCACAAGTGCAAAAAGTGTTTTTTCCACACTAATACAAGTGCAAAAGTGGTTTCCTGCACCAACACAAGTGCGAAAAGTGGTTTTTCAACACTAACACATGTGCGAAAAATGGTTTTTCAACACTATCACAAGTGCAAAAAGTGTTTTGTCCACACTAATACAAGTGCAAAAGTGGTTTCCTGCACCAACACAAGTGCGAAAAGTGGTTTTTCAACACGAACACAAGTGCGAAAAGTGGTTTTTCAACACTAACACAAGTGCGAAAAGTGGTTTTTCAATACTAACACAAGTGCGAAAAGTGGTTTTTCAACACTAACACAAGTGCGAAAAGTGGTTTTTCAACACTATCACAAGTGCAAAAAGTGTTTTTTCCACACTAATACAAGTGCAAAAGTGGTTTCCTGCACCAACACAAGTGCGAAAAGTGGTTTTTCAACACTAACACAAGTGCGAAAAGTGGTTTTTCAACACTAACACAAGTGCGAAAAGTGGTTTTTCAACACTAACACAAGTGCGAAAAGTGGTTTTTCAACACTAACACAAGTGCGAAAAGTGGTTTTTCAACACTATCACAAGTGCAAAAAGTGTTTTTTCCACACTAATACAAGTGCAAAAGTGGTTTCCTGCACCAACACAAGCGCGAAAAGTGGTTTTTCAACACTAACACAAGTGCGAAAAGTGGTTTTTCAACACGAACACAAGTGCGAAAAGTGGTTTTTCATCACTAACACAAGTGCGAAAAGTGGTTTCCTGCACCAACACAAGTGCGAAAAGTGGTTTTTCAACACTAACACAAGTGCAAAAAGTGTTTTTTCCACACTAATACAAGTGCAAAAGTGGTTTCCTGCACCAACACAAGTGCGAAAAGTGGTTTTTCAACACTAACACAAGTGCGAAAAGTGGTTTTTCAACACTAACACATGTGCGAAAAGTGGTTTTTCAACACTATCACAAGTGCAAAAAGTGTTTTTTCCACACTAATACATGTGCAAAAGTGGTTTCCTGCACCAACACAAGTGCGAAAAGTGGTTTTTCAACACTAACACAAGTGCGAAAAGTGGTTTTTCAACACTAACACATGTGCGAAAAGTGGTTTTTCAACACTATCACAAGTGCAAAAAGTGTTTTTTCCACACTAGTACAAGTGCAAAAGTGGTTTCCTGCACCAACACAAGTGCGAAAAGTGGTTTTTCAACACTAACACAAGTGCGAAAAGTGGTTTTTCAACACTAACACATGTGCGAAAAGTGGTTTTTCAACACTATCACAAGTGCAAAAAGTGTTTTTTCCACACTAATACAAGTGCAAAAGTGGTTTCCTGCACCAACACAAGTGCGAAAAGTGGTTTTTCAACACTAACACAAGTGCGAAAAGTGGTTTTTCAACACTAACACAAGTGCGAAAAGTGGTTTTTCAACACTATCACAAGTGCAAAAAGTGTTTTTTCCACACTAATACAAGTGCAAAAGTGGTTTCCTGCACCAACACAAGTGCGAAAAGTGGTTTTTCAACACTAACACAAGTGCGAAAAGTGGTTTTTCAACACTAACACAAGTGCGAAAAGTGGTTTTTCAACACTATCACAAGTGCAAAAAGTGTTTTTTCCACACTAATACAAGTGCAAAAGTGGTTTCCTGCACCAACACAAGTGCGAAAAGTGGTTTTTCAACACTAACACAAGTGCGAAAAGTGGTTTTTCAACACTAACACATGTGCGAAAAGTGGTTTTTCAACACTATCACAAGTGCAAAAAGTGTTTTTTCCACACTAATACAAGTGCAAAAGTGGTTTACTGCACCAACACAAGCGCGAAAAGTGGTTTTTCAACACTAACACAAGTGCGAAAAGTGGTTTTTCAACACTAACACAAGTGCGAAAAGTGGTTTTTCAACACTAACACAAGTGCGAAAAGTGGTTTTTCAACACTAACACAAGTGCGAAAAGTGGTTTTTCAACACTATCACAAGTGCAAAAAGTGTTTTTTCCACACTAATACAAGTGCAAAAGTGGTTTCCTGCACCAACACAAGCGCGAAAAGTGGTTTTTCAACACTAACACAAGTGCAAAAAGTGGTTTTTCAACACTAACACAAGTGCGAAAAGCGGTTTTTCATCACTAACACAAGTGCGAAAAGTGGTTTCCTGCACCAACACAAGTGCGAAAAGTGGTTTTTCAACACTAACACAAGTGCAAAAAGTGTTTTTTCCACACTAATACAAGTGCAAAAGTGGTTTCCTGCACCAACACAAGTGCGAAAAGTGGTTTTTCAACACTAACACAAGTGCGAAAAGTGGTTTTTCAACACTAACACAAGTGCGAAAAGTGGTTTTTCAACACTATCACAAATGCAAAAAGTGTTTTTTCCACACTAATACAAGTGCAAAAGTGGTTTCCTGCACCAACACAAGTGCGAAAAGTGGTTTTTCAACACTAACACAAGTGCGAAAAGTGGTTTTTCAACACTAACACATGTGCGAAAAGTGGTTTTTCAACACTATCACAAGTGCAAAAAGTGTATTTTCCACACTAATACAAGTGCAAAAGTGGTTTCCTGCACCAAAACAAGTGCGAAAAGTGGTTTTTCAACACTAACACAAGTGCGAAAAGTGGTTTTTCAACACTAACACAAGTGCGAAAAGTGGTTTTTCAACACTATCACAAGTGCAAAAAGTGTTTTTTCCACACTAATACAAGTGCAAAAGTGGTTTCCTGCACCAACACAAGTGCGAAAAGTGGTTTTTCAAAACTAACACATGTGCGAAAAATGGTTTTTCAACACTATCACAAGTGCAAAAAGTGTTTTTTCCACACTAATACAAGTGCAAAAGTGGTTTCCTGCACCAACACAAGTGCGAAAAGTGGTTTTTCAACACGAACACAAGTGCGAAAAGTGGTTTTTCAACACTAACACAAGTGCGAAAAGTGGTTTTTCAACACGATCACAAGTGCAAAAAGTGTTTTTTCCACACTATTACAAGTGCAAAAGTGGTTTCCTGCACCAACACAAGTGCGAAAAGTGGTTTTTCAACACTAACACAAGTGCGAAAAGTGGTTTTTCAACACAAACACAAGTGCGAAAAGTGTTTTTTCCACACTAATGGAAGTGCAAAAGTGGTTTCCTGCACCAACACAAGTGCGTAAAGTGGTTTTTCAACACTAACACAAGTGCGAAAAGTGGTTTTTCAACACTATCACAAGTGCAAAAAGTGTTTTTTCCACACTAATACAAGTGCAAAAGTGGTTTCCTGCACCAACACAAGTGCGGAAAGTGGTTTTTCAACACTAACACAAGTGCGAAAAGTGGTTTTTCAACACTAACACATGTGCGAAAAGTGGTTTTTCAACACTATCACAAGTGCAAAAAGTGTTTCTTCCACACTAATACAAGTGCAAAAGTAGTTTCCTGCACCAACACAAGTGCGAAAAGTGGTTTTTCAACACTAACACAAGTGCGAAAAGTGGTTTTTCAACACTAACACAAGTGCGAAAAGTGGTTTTTCAACACTATCACAAGTGCAAAAAGTGTTTTTTCCACACTAGTACAAGTGCAAAAATGGTTTCCTGCACCAACACAATTGCGAAAAGTGGTTTTTCATCACTAACACAAGTGCGAAAAGTGGTTTATCAACACAAACACAAGTGCGAAAAGTGTTTTTTCCACACTAATACAAGTGCAAAAGTGGTTTCCTGCACCAACACAAGTGCGTAATGTGGTTTTTCAACACTAACACATGTGCGAAAAGTGGTTTTTCAACACAATCACAAGTGCAAAAAGTGTTTTTTCCACACTAATACAAGTGCAAAAGTGGTTTCCTGCACCAACACAAGTGCGAAAAGTGGTTTTTCAACACTAACACAAGTGTGAAAAGTTGTTTTTCAACACTAACACAAGTGCGAAAAGTGGTTTTTCAACACTATCACAAGTGCAAAAAGTGTTTTTTCCACACTAATACAAGTGCAAAAGTGGTTTCCTGCACCAACACAAGTGCGAAAAGTGGTTTTTCAACACTAACACAAGTGTGAAAAGTGGTTTTTCAACACAAACACAAGTGCGAAAAGTGTTTTTTCCACACTAATACACGTGCAAAAGTGGTTTCCTGCACCAACACAAGTGCGAAAAGTGGTTTTTCAACACTAACACAAGTGCGAAAAGTGGTTTTTCAACACTAACACAAGTGTGAAAAGTGGTTTTTCAACACTATCACAAGTGCAAAAAGTGTTTTTTCCACACTAATACAAGTGCAAAAATGGTTTCCTGCACCAACACAAGTGCGAAAAGTGGTTTTTCATCACTAACACAAGTGCGAAAAGTGGTTTTTCAACACAAACACAAGTGCGAAAAGTGGTTTTTCAACACTATCACAAGTGTGAAAAGTGTTTTTTCCACACTAATACACGTGCAAAAGTGGTTTCCTGCACCAACACAAGTGCGAAAAGTGGTTTTTCAATACTAACACAAGTGCGAAAAGTGGTTTTTCAACACTAACACATGTGCGAAAAGTGGTTTTTCAACACTATCACAAGTGCAAAAAGTGTTTTTTCCACACTAATACAAGTGCAAAAGTGGTTTACTGCACCAACACAAGCGCGAAAAGTGGTTTTTCAACACTAACACAAGTGCGAAAAGTGGTTTTTCAACACTAACACAAGTGCGAAAAGTGGTTTTTCAACACTAACACAAGTGCGAAAAGTGGTTTTTCAACACTAACACAAGTGCGAAAAGTGGTTTTTCAACACTATCACAAGTGCAAAAAGTGTTTTTTCCACACTAATACAAGTGCAAAAGTGGTTTCCTGCACCAACACAAGCGCGAAAAGTGGTTTTTCAACACTAACACAAGTGCAAAAAGTGGTTTTTCAACACTAACACAAGTGCGAAAAGCGGTTTTTCATCACTAACACAAGTGCGAAAAGTGGTTTCCTGCACCAACACAAGTGCGAAAAGTGGTTTTTCAACACTAACACAAGTGCAAAAAGTGTTTTTTCCACACTAATACAAGTGCAAAAGTGGTTTCCTGCACCAACACAAGTGCGAAAAGTGGTTTTTCAACACTAACACAAGTGCGAAAAGTGGTTTTTCAACACTAACACAAGTGCGAAAAGTGGTTTTTCAACACTATCACAAATGCAAAAAGTGTTTTTTCCACACTAATACAAGTGCAAAAGTGGTTTCCTGCACCAACACAAGTGCGAAAAGTGGTTTTTCAACACTAACACAAGTGCGAAAAGTGGTTTTTCAACACTAACACATGTGCGAAAAGTGGTTTTTCAACACTATCACAAGTGCAAAAAGTGTATTTTCCACACTAATACAAGTGCAAAAGTGGTTTCCTGCACCAAAACAAGTGCGAAAAGTGGTTTTTCAACACTAACACAAGTGCGAAAAGTGGTTTTTCAACACTAACACAAGTGCGAAAAGTGGTTTTTCAACACTATCACAAGTGCAAAAAGTGTTTTTTCCACACTAATACAAGTGCAAAAGTGGTTTCCTGCACCAACACAAGTGCGAAAAGTGGTTTTTCAAAACTAACACATGTGCGAAAAATGGTTTTTCAACACTATCACAAGTGCAAAAAGTGTTTTTTCCACACTAATACAAGTGCAAAAGTGGTTTCCTGCACCAACACAAGTGCGAAAAGTGGTTTTTCAACACGAACACAAGTGCGAAAAGTGGTTTTTCAACACTAACACAAGTGCGAAAAGTGGTTTTTCAACACGATCACAAGTGCAAAAAGTGTTTTTTCCACACTATTACAAGTGCAAAAGTGGTTTCCTGCACCAACACAAGTGCGAAAAGTGGTTTTTCAACACTAACACAAGTGCGAAAAGTGGTTTTTCAACACAAACACAAGTGCGAAAAGTGTTTTTTCCACACTAATGGAAGTGCAAAAGTGGTTTCCTGCACCAACACAAGTGCGTAAAGTGGTTTTTCAACACTAACACAAGTGCGAAAAGTGGTTTTTCAACACTATCACAAGTGCAAAAAGTGTTTTTTCCACACTAATACAAGTGCAAAAGTGGTTTCCTGCACCAACACAAGTGCGGAAAGTGGTTTTTCAACACTAACACAAGTGCGAAAAGTGGTTTTTCAACACTAACACATGTGCGAAAAGTGGTTTTTCAACACTATCACAAGTGCAAAAAGTGTTTCTTCCACACTAATACAAGTGCAAAAGTGGTTTCCTGCACCAACACAAGTGCGAAAAGTGGTTTTTCAACACTAACACAAGTGCGAAAGTGGTTTTTCAACACTAACACAAGTGCGAAAAGTGGTTTTTCAACACTATCACAAGTGCAAAAAGTGTTTTTTCCACACTAATACAAGTGCAAAAATGGTTTCCTGCACCAACACAATTGCGAAAAGTGGTTTTTCATCACTAACACAAGTGCGAAAAGTGGTTTATCAACACAAACACAAGTGCGAAAAGTGTTTTTTCCACACTAATACAAGTGCAAAAGTGGTTTCCTGCACCAACACAAGTGCGTAATGTGGTTTTTCAACACTAACACATGTGCGAAAAGTGGTTTTTCAACACAATCACAAGTGCAAAAAGTGTTTTTTCCACACTAATACAAGTGCAAAAGTGGTTTCCTGCACCAACACAAGTGCGAAAAGTGGTTTTTCAACACTAACACAAGTGTGAAAAGTTGTTTTTCAACACTAACACAAGTGCGAAAAGTGGTTTTTCAACACTATCACAAGTGCAAAAAGTGTTTTTTCCACACTAATACAAGTGCAAAAGTGGTTTCCTGCACCAACACAAGTGCGAAAAGTGGTTTTTCAACACTAACACAAGTGTGAAAAGTGGTTTTTCAACACAAACACAAGTGCGAAAAGTGTTTTTTCCACACTAATACACGTGCAAAAGTGGTTTCCTGCACCAACACAAGTGCGAAAAGTGGTTTTTCAACACTAACACAAGTGCGAAAAGTGGTTTTTCAACACTAACACAAGTGTGAAAAGTGGTTTTTCAACACTATCACAAGTGCAAAAAGTGTTTTTTCCACACTAATACAAGTGCAAAAATGGTTTCCTGCACCAACACAAGTGCGAAAAGTGGTTTTTCATCACTAACACAAGTGCGAAAAGTGGTTTTTCAACACAAACACAAGTGCGAAAAGTGGTTTTTCAACACTATCACAAGTGTGAAAAGTGTTTTTTCCACACTAATACACGTGCAAAAGTGGTTTCCTGCACCAACACAAGTGCGAAAAGTGGTTTTTCAACACTAACACAAGTGCGAAAAGTGGTTTTTCAACACTAACACAAGTGCGAAAAGTGGTTTTTCAACAATATCACAAGTGCAAAAAGTGTTTTTTCCACACTAATACAAGTGCAAAAGTGGTTTCCTGCACCAACACAAGTGCGAAAAGTGGTTTTTCAACACTAACACAAGTGCGAATAGTGGTTTTTCAACACTATCACAAGTGCAAAAAGTGTTTTTTCCACACTAAAACAAGTGCAAAAGTGGTTTCCTGCACCAACACAAGTGCGAAAAGTGGTTTTTCAACACTAACACAAGTGCGAAAAGTGGTTTTTCAACACTAACACAAGTGCGAAAAGTGGTTTTTCAACACTAACACAAGTGCGAAAAGTGCTTTTTCCACACTAATACAAGTGCAAAAGTGGTTTCCTGCACCAACACAAGTGCGAAAAGTGGTTTTTCAACACTAACGCAAGTGCAAAAAGTGGTTTTTCAACACTAACACAAGTGCTAAAAGTGTTTTTTCCACACTAATACAAGTGCAAAAGTGGTTTTCTGCACCAACACAAGTGCGAAAAGTGGTTTTTCAACACTAACACAAGTGCGAAAAGTGGTTTTTCAACACTATCACAAATGCAAAAAGTGTTTTTTCCACACTAATACAAGTGCAAAAGTGGTTTCCTGCACCAACACAAGTGTGAAAAGTGGTTTTTCAACACTAACACATGTGCGAAAAGTGGTTTTTCAACACTATCACAAGTGCAAAAAGTGTTTTTTCCACACTAATACAAGTGCAAAAGTGGTTTCCTGCACCAAAACAAGTGCGAAAAGTGGTTTTTCAACACTAACACAAGTGTGAAAAGTGGTTTTTCAACACTAACACAAGTGCGAAAAGTGGTTTTTCAACACTATCACAAGTGCAAAAAGTGTTTTTTCCACACTAATACAAGTGCAAAAGTGGTTTCCTGCACCAACACAAGTGCGAAAAGTGGTTTTTCAACACTAACACATGTGCGAAAAATGGTTTTTCAACACTATCACAAGTGCAAAAAGTGTTTTGTCCACACTAATACAAGTGCAAAAGTGGTTTCCTGCACCAACACAAGTGCGAAAAGTGGTTTTTCAACACGAACACAAGTGCGAAAAGTGGTTTTTCAACACTAACACAAGTGCGAAAAGTGGTTTTTCAATACTAACACAAGTGCGAAAAGTGGTTTTTCAACACTAACACAAGTGCGAAAAGTGGTTTTTCAACACTATCACAAGTGCAAAAAGTGTTTTTTCCACACTAATACAAGTGCAAAAGTGGTTTCCTGCACCAACACAAGTGCGAAAAGTGGTTTTTCAACACTAACACAAGTGCGAAATGTGGTTTTTCAACACTAACACAAGTGCGAAAAGTGGTTTTTCAACACTAACACAAGTGCGAAAAGTGGTTTTTCAACACTAACACAAGTGCGAAAAGTGGTTTTTCAACACTATCACAAGTGCAAAAAGTGTTTTTTCCACACTAATACAAGTGCAAAAGTGGTTTCCTGCACCAACACAAGCGCGAAAAGTGGTTTTTCAACACTAACACAAGTGCGAAAAGTGGTTTTTCAACACTAACACAAGTGCGAAAAGTGGTTTTTCATCACTAACACAAGTGCGAAAAGTGTTTTTTCCACACTAGTACAAGTGCAAAAGTGGTTTCCTGCACCAACACAAGTGCGAAAAGTGGTTTTTCAACACTAACACAAGTGCGAAAAGTGGTTTTTCAACACTAACACATGTGCGAAAAGTGGTTTTTCAACACTATCACAAGTGCAAAAAGTGTTTTTTCCACACTAATACAAGTGCAAAAGTGGTTTCCTGCACCAACACAAGTGCGAAAAGTGGTTTTTCAACACTAACACAAGTGCGAAAAGTGGTTTTTCAACACTAACACAAGTGCGAAAAGTGGTTTTTCAACACTATCACAAGTGCAAAAAGTGTTTTTTCCACACTAATACAAGTGCAAAAGTGGTTTCCTGCACCAACACAAGTGCGAAAAGTGGTTTTTCAACACTAACACAAGTGCGAAAAGTGGTTTTTCAACACTAACACAAGTGCGAAAAGTGGTTTTTCAACACTATCACAAGTGCAAAAAGTGTTTTTTCCACACTAATACAAGTGCAAAAGTGGTTTCCTGCACCAACACAAGTGCGAAAAGTGGTTTTTCAACACTAACACAAGTGCGAAAAGTGGTTTTTCAACACTAACACATGTGCGAAAAGTGGTTTTTCAACACTATCACAAGTGCAAAAAGTGTTTTTTCCACACTAATACAAGTGCAAAAGTGGTTTACTGCACCAACACAAGCGCGAAAAGTGGTTTTTCAACACTAACACAAGTGCGAAAAGTGGTTTTTCAACACTAACACAAGTGCGAAAAGTGGTTTTTCAACACTAACACAAGTGCGAAAAGTGGTTTTTCAACACTAACACAAGTGCGAAAAGTGGTTTTTCAACACTATCACAAGTGCAAAAAGTGTTTTTTCCACACTAATACAAGTGCAAAAGTGGTTTCCTGCACCAACACAAGCGCGAAAAGTGGTTTTTCAACACTAACACAAGTGCAAAAAGTGGTTTTTCAACACTAACACAAGTGCGAAAAGCGGTTTTTCATCACTAACACAAGTGCGAAAAGTGGTTTCCTGCACCAACACAAGTGCGAAAAGTGGTTTTTCAACACTAACACAAGTGCAAAAAGTGTTTTTTCCACACTAATACAAGTGCAAAAGTGGTTTCCTGCACCAACACAAGTGCGAAAAGTGGTTTTTCAACACTAACACAAGTGCGAAAAGTGGTTTTTCAACACTAACACAAGTGCGAAAAGTGGTTTTTCAACACTATCACAAATGCAAAAAGTGTTTTTTCCACACTAATACAAGTGCAAAAGTGGTTTCCTGCACCAACACAAGTGCGAAAAGTGGTTTTTCAACACTAACACAAGTGCGAAAAGTGGTTTTTCAACACTAACACATGTGCGAAAAGTGGTTTTTCAACACTATCACAAGTGCAAAAAGTGTATTTTCCACACTAATACAAGTGCAAAAGTGGTTTCCTGCACCAAAACAAGTGCGAAAAGTGGTTTTTCAACACTAACACAAGTGCGAAAAGTGGTTTTTCAACACTAACACAAGTGCGAAAAGTGGTTTTTCAACACTATCACAAGTGCAAAAAGTGTTTTTTCCACACTAATACAAGTGCAAAAGTGGTTTCCTGCACCAACACAAGTGCGAAAAGTGGTTTTTCAAAACTAACACATGTGCGAAAAATGGTTTTTCAACACTATCACAAGTGCAAAAAGTGTTTTTTCCACACTAATACAAGTGCAAAAGTGGTTTCCTGCACCAACACAAGTGCGAAAAGTGGTTTTTCAACACGAACACAAGTGCGAAAAGTGGTTTTTCAACACTAACACAAGTGCGAAAAGTGGTTTTTCAACACGATCACAAGTGCAAAAAGTGTTTTTTCCACACTATTACAAGTGCAAAAGTGGTTTCCTGCACCAACACAAGTGCGAAAAGTGGTTTTTCAACACTAACACAAGTGCGAAAAGTGGTTTTTCAACACAAACACAAGTGCGAAAAGTGTTTTTTCCACACTAATGGAAGTGCAAAAGTGGTTTCCTGCACCAACACAAGTGCGTAAAGTGGTTTTTCAACACTAACACAAGTGCGAAAAGTGGTTTTTCAACACTATCACAAGTGCAAAAAGTGTTTTTTCCACACTAATACAAGTGCAAAAGTGGTTTCCTGCACCAACACAAGTGCGGAAAGTGGTTTTTCAACACTAACACAAGTGCGAAAAGTGGTTTTTCAACACTAACACATGTGCGAAAAGTGGTTTTTCAACACTATCACAAGTGCAAAAAGTGTTTCTTCCACACTAATACAAGTGCAAAAGTAGTTTCCTGCACCAACACAAGTGCGAAAAGTGGTTTTTCAACACTAACACAAGTGCGAAAAGTGGTTTTTCAACACTAACACAAGTGCGAAAAGTGGTTTTTCAACACTATCACAAGTGCAAAAAGTGTTTTTTCCACACTAGTACAAGTGCAAAAATGGTTTCCTGCACCAACACAATTGCGAAAAGTGGTTTTTCATCACTAACACAAGTGCGAAAAGTGGTTTATCAACACAAACACAAGTGCGAAAAGTGTTTTTTCCACACTAATACAAGTGCAAAAGTGGTTTCCTGCACCAACACAAGTGCGTAATGTGGTTTTTCAACACTAACACATGTGCGAAAAGTGGTTTTTCAACACAATCACAAGTGCAAAAAGTGTTTTTTCCACACTAATACAAGTGCAAAAGTGGTTTCCTGCACCAACACAAGTGCGAAAAGTGGTTTTTCAACACTAACACAAGTGTGAAAAGTTGTTTTTCAACACTAACACAAGTGCGAAAAGTGGTTTTTCAACACTATCACAAGTGCAAAAAGTGTTTTTTCCACACTAATACAAGTGCAAAAGTGGTTTCCTGCACCAACACAAGTGCGAAAAGTGGTTTTTCAACACTAACACAAGTGTGAAAAGTGGTTTTTCAACACAAACACAAGTGCGAAAAGTGTTTTTTCCACACTAATACACGTGCAAAAGTGGTTTCCTGCACCAACACAAGTGCGAAAAGTGGTTTTTCAACACTAACACAAGTGCGAAAAGTGGTTTTTCAACACTAACACAAGTGTGAAAAGTGGTTTTTCAACACTATCACAAGTGCAAAAAGTGTTTTTTCCACACTAATACAAGTGCAAAAATGGTTTCCTGCACCAACACAAGTGCGAAAAGTGGTTTTTCATCACTAACACAAGTGCGAAAAGTGGTTTTTCAACACAAACACAAGTGCGAAAAGTGGTTTTTCAACACTATCACAAGTGTGAAAAGTGTTTTTTCCACACTAATACACGTGCAAAAGTGGTTTCCTGCACCAACACAAGTGCGAAAAGTGGTTTTTCAATACTAACACAAGTGCGAAAAGTGGTTTTTCAACACTAACACATGTGCGAAAAGTGGTTTTTCAACACTATCACAAGTGCAAAAAGTGTTTTTTCCACACTAATACAAGTGCAAAAGTGGTTTACTGCACCAACACAAGCGCGAAAAGTGGTTTTTCAACACTAACACAAGTGCGAAAAGTGGTTTTTCAACACTAACACAAGTGCGAAAAGTGGTTTTTCAACACTAACACAAGTGCGAAAAGTGGTTTTTCAACACTAACACAAGTGCGAAAAGTGGTTTTTCAACACTATCACAAGTGCAAAAAGTGTTTTTTCCACACTAATACAAGTGCAAAAGTGGTTTCCTGCACCAACACAAGCGCGAAAAGTGGTTTTTCAACACTAACACAAGTGCAAAAAGTGGTTTTTCAACACTAACACAAGTGCGAAAAGCGGTTTTTCATCACTAACACAAGTGCGAAAAGTGGTTTCCTGCACCAACACAAGTGCGAAAAGTGGTTTTTCAACACTAACACAAGTGCAAAAAGTGTTTTTTCCACACTAATACAAGTGCAAAAGTGGTTTCCTGCACCAACACAAGTGCGAAAAGTGGTTTTTCAACACTAACACAAGTGCGAAAAGTGGTTTTTCAACACTAACACAAGTGCGAAAAGTGGTTTTTCAACACTATCACAAATGCAAAAAGTGTTTTTTCCACACTAATACAAGTGCAAAAGTGGTTTCCTGCACCAACACAAGTGCGAAAAGTGGTTTTTCAACACTAACACAAGTGCGAAAAGTGGTTTTTCAACACTAACACATGTGCGAAAAGTGGTTTTTCAACACTATCACAAGTGCAAAAAGTGTATTTTCCACACTAATACAAGTGCAAAAGTGGTTTCCTGCACCAAAACAAGTGCGAAAAGTGGTTTTTCAACACTAACACAAGTGCGAAAAGTGGTTTTTCAACACTAACACAAGTGCGAAAAGTGGTTTTTCAACACTATCACAAGTGCAAAAAGTGTTTTTTCCACACTAATACAAGTGCAAAAGTGGTTTCCTGCACCAACACAAGTGCGAAAAGTGGTTTTTCAAAACTAACACATGTGCGAAAAATGGTTTTTCAACACTATCACAAGTGCAAAAAGTGTTTTTTCCACACTAATACAAGTGCAAAAGTGGTTTCCTGCACCAACACAAGTGCGAAAAGTGGTTTTTCAACACGAACACAAGTGCGAAAAGTGGTTTTTCAACACTAACACAAGTGCGAAAAGTGGTTTTTCAACACGATCACAAGTGCAAAAAGTGTTTTTTCCACACTATTACAAGTGCAAAAGTGGTTTCCTGCACCAACACAAGTGCGAAAAGTGGTTTTTCAACACTAACACAAGTGCGAAAAGTGGTTTTTCAACACAAACACAAGTGCGAAAAGTGTTTTTTCCACACTAATGGAAGTGCAAAAGTGGTTTCCTGCACCAACACAAGTGCGTAAAGTGGTTTTTCAACACTAACACAAGTGCGAAAAGTGGTTTTTCAACACTATCACAAGTGCAAAAAGTGTTTTTTCCACACTAATACAAGTGCAAAAGTGGTTTCCTGCACCAACACAAGTGCGGAAAGTGGTTTTTCAACACTAACACAAGTGCGAAAAGTGGTTTTTCAACACTAACACATGTGCGAAAAGTGGTTTTTCAACACTATCACAAGTGCAAAAAGTGTTTCTTCCACACTAATACAAGTGCAAAAGTGGTTTCCTGCACCAACACAAGTGCGAAAAGTGGTTTTTCAACACTAACACAAGTGCGAAAAGTGGTTTTTCAACACTAACACAAGTGCGAAAAGTGGTTTTTCAACACTATCACAAGTGCAAAAAGTGTTTTTTCCACACTAATACAAGTGCAAAAATGGTTTCCTGCACCAACACAATTGCGAAAAGTGGTTTTTCATCACTAACACAAGTGCGAAAAGTGGTTTATCAACACAAACACAAGTGCGAAAAGTGTTTTTTCCACACTAATACAAGTGCAAAAGTGGTTTCCTGCACCAACACAAGTGCGTAATGTGGTTTTTCAACACTAACACATGTGCGAAAAGTGGTTTTTCAACACAATCACAAGTGCAAAAAGTGTTTTTTCCACACTAATACAAGTGCAAAAGTGGTTTCCTGCACCAACACAAGTGCGAAAAGTGGTTTTTCAACACTAACACAAGTGTGAAAAGTTGTTTTTCAACACTAACACAAGTGCGAAAAGTGGTTTTTCAACACTATCACAAGTGCAAAAAAGTGTTTTTTCCACACTAATACAAGTGCAAAAGTGGTTTCCTGCACCAACACAAGTGCGAAAAGTGGTTTTCAACACTAACACAAGTGTGAAAAGTGGTTTTTCAACACAAACACAAGTGCGAAAAGTGTTTTTTCCACACTAATACACGTGCAAAAGTGGTTTCCTGCACCAACACAAGTGCGAAAAGTGGTTTTTCAACACTAACACAAGTGCGAAAAGTGGTTTTTCAACACTAACACAAGTGTGAAAAGTGGTTTTCAACACTATCACAAGTGCAAAAAGTGTTTTTTCCACACTAATACAAGTGCAAAAGTGGTTTCCTGCACCAACACAAGTGCGAAAGTGGTTTTTCAAACACTAACACAAGTGCGAAAAGTGGTTTTTCAACACTAACACAAGTGCGAAAAGTGGTTTTTCAACACTAACACAAGTGCGAAAAGTTGCTTTTTCCACACTAATACAAGTGCAAAAGTGGTTTCCTGCACCAACACAAGTGCGAAAGTGGTTTTTGCAACACTAACGCAAGTGCAAAAAGTGGTTTTTCAACACTAACACAAGTGCTAAAAGTGTTTTTTCCACACCTAATACAAGTGCAAAAGTGGTTTTCTGCACCAACACAAGTGCGAAAAGTGGTTTTTCAACACTAACACAGTGCGAAAAGTGGTTTTTCAACACTATCACAAATGCAAAAAGTGTTTTTTCCACACTAATACAAGTGCAAAAGTGGTTTCCTGCACCAACACAAGTGTGAAAAGTGGTTTTTCAACACTAACACATGTGCGAAAAGTGGTTTTTCAACACTAATCACAAGTGCAAAAAAGTGTTTTTTTCCACACTAATATAAAGTGCAAAAGTGGTTTCCTGCACCAAAACAAGTGCGAAAAGTGGTTTTTCAACACTAACACAAGTGTGAAAAGTGGTTTTCAACACTAACACAAGTGCGAAAATTGTTTTTCAACACTATCAACAAGTGCAAAAAGTGTTTTTTCCACACTAATACAAGTGCAAAAGTGGTTTCCTGCACAACACAAGTGCGAAAAGTGGTTTTTCAACACTAACACATGTGCGAAAAATGGTTTTTCAACACTATCACAAGTGCAAAAAGTGTTTTGTCCACACTAATTACAAGTGCAAAAGTGGTTTCCTGCACCAACACAAGTGCGAAAAGTGGTTTTTTCAACACGAACACAAGTGCGAAAAGTGGTTTTTCAACACTAACACAAGTGCGAAAAGTGGTTTTTCAATACTAACACAAGTGCGAAAGTGGTTTTTCAACACTAACACAAGTGCGAAAAGTGGTTTTTCAACACTATCACAAGTGCAAAAAGTGTTTTTTCCACACTAATACAAGTGCAAAAGTGGTTTCCTGCACCAACACAAGTGCGAAAAGTGGTTTTTCAACACTAACACAAGTGCGAAATGTGGTTTTTCAACACTAACACAAGTGCGAAAGGTTTTTCAACACTAACACAAGTGCGAAAAGTGGTTTTTCAACACTAACACAAGTGCGAAAAGTGGTTTTTCAACACTATCACAAGTGCAAAAAGTGTTTTTTCCACACTAATACAAGTGCAAAAGTGGTTTCCTGCACCAACACAAGCGCGAAAAGTGGTTTTTCAACACTAACACAAGTGCGAAAAGTGGTTTTTCAACACTAACACAAGTGCGAAAAGTGGTTTTTCATCACTAACACAAGTGCGAAAAGTGGTTTCCTGCACCAACACAAGTGCGAAAAGTGGTTTTTCAACACTAACACAAGTGCAAAAAGTGTTTTTTCCACACTAATACAAGTGCAAAAGTGGTTTCCTGCACCAACACAAGTGCGAAAAGTGGTTTTTCAACACTAACACAAGTGCGAAAAGTGGTTTTTCAACACTAACACATGTGCGAAAAGTGGTTTTTCAACACTATCACAAGTGCAAAAAGTGTTTTTTCCACACTAATACATGTGCAAAAGTGGTTTCCTGCACCAACACAAGTGCGAAAAGTGGTTTTTCAACACTAACACAAGTGCGAAAAGTGGTTTTTCAACACTAACACATGTGCGAAAAGTGGTTTTTCAACACTATCACAAGTGCAAAAAGTGTTTTTTCCACACTAGTACAAGTGCAAAAGTGGTTTCCTGCACCAACACAAGTGCGAAAAGTGGTTTTTCAACACTAACACAAGTGCGAAAAGTGGTTTTTCAACACTAACACATGTGCGAAAAGTGGTTTTTCAACACTATCACAAGTGCAAAAAGTGTTTTTTCCACACTAATACAAGTGCAAAAGTGGTTTCCTGCACCAACACAAGTGCGAAAAGTGGTTTTTCAACACTAACACAAGTGCGAAAAGTGGTTTTTCAACACTAACACAAGTGCGAAAAGTGGTTTTTCAACACTATCACAAGTGCAAAAAGTGTTTTTTCCACACTAATACAAGTGCAAAAGTGGTTTCCTGCACCAACACAAGTGCGAAAAGTGGTTTTTCAACACTAACACAAGTGCGAAAAGTGGTTTTTCAACACTAACACAAGTGCGAAAAGTGGTTTTTCAACACTATCACAAGTGCAAAAAGTGTTTTTTCCACACTAATACAAGTGCAAAAGTGGTTTCCTGCACCAACACAAGTGCGAAAAGTGGTTTTTCAACACTAACACAAGTGCGAAAAGTGGTTTTTCAACACTAACACAAGTGCGAAAAGTGGTTTTTCAACACTAACACATGTGCGAAAAGTGGTTTTTCAACACTATCACAAGTGCAAAAAGTGTTTTTTCCACACTAATACAAGTGCAAAAGTGGTTTACTGCACCAACACAAGCGCGAAAAGTGGTTTTTCAACACTAACACAAGTGCGAAAAGTGGTTTTTCAACACTAACACAAGTGCGAAAAGTGGTTTTTCAACACTAACACAAGTGCGAAAAGTGGTTTTTCAACACTAACACAAGTGCGAAAAGTGGTTTTTCAACACTATCACAAGTGCAAAAAGTGTTTTTTCCACACTAATACAAGTGCAAAAGTGGTTTCCTGCACCAACACAAGCGCGAAAAGTGGTTTTTCAACACTAACACAAGTGCAAAAAGTGGTTTTTCAACACTAACACAAGTGCGAAAAGCGGTTTTTCATCACTAACACAAGTGCGAAAAGTGGTTTCCTGCACCAACACAAGTGCGAAAAGTGGTTTTTCAACACTAACACAAGTGCAAAAAGTGTTTTTTCCACACTAATACAAGTGCAAAAGTGGTTTCCTGCACCAACACAAGTGCGAAAAGTGGTTTTTCAACACTAACACAAGTGCGAAAAGTGGTTTTTCAACACTAACACAAGTGCGAAAAGTGGTTTTTCAACACTATCACAAATGCAAAAAGTGTTTTTTCCACACTAATACAAGTGCAAAAGTGGTTTCCTGCACCAACACAAGTGCGAAAAGTGGTTTTTCAACACTAACACAAGTGCGAAAAGTGGTTTTTCAACACTAACACATGTGCGAAAAGTGGTTTTTCAACACTATCACAAGTGCAAAAAGTGTATTTTCCACACTAATACAAGTGCAAAAGTGGTTTCCTGCACCAAAACAAGTGCGAAAAGTGGTTTTTCAACACTAACACAAGTGCGAAAAGTGGTTTTTCAACACTAACACAAGTGCGAAAAGTGGTTTTTCAACACTATCACAAGTGCAAAAAGTGTTTTTTCCACACTAATACAAGTGCAAAAGTGGTTTCCTGCACCAACACAAGTGCGAAAAGTGGTTTTTCAAAACTAACACATGTGCGAAAAATGGTTTTTCAACACTATCACAAGTGCAAAAAGTGTTTTTTCCACACTAATACAAGTGCAAAAGTGGTTTCCTGCACCAACACAAGTGCGAAAAGTGGTTTTTCAACACGAACACAAGTGCGAAAAGTGGTTTTTCAACACTAACACAAGTGCGAAAAGTGGTTTTTCAACACGATCACAAGTGCAAAAAGTGTTTTTTCCACACTATTACAAGTGCAAAAGTGGTTTCCTGCACCAACACAAGTGCGAAAAGTGGTTTTTCAACACTAACACAAGTGCGAAAAGTGGTTTTTCAACACAAACACAAGTGCGAAAAGTGTTTTTTCCACACTAATGGAAGTGCAAAAGTGGTTTCCTGCACCAACACAAGTGCGTAAAGTGGTTTTTCAACACTAACACAAGTGCGAAAAGTGGTTTTTCAACACTATCACAAGTGCAAAAAGTGTTTTTTCCACACTAATACAAGTGCAAAAGTGGTTTCCTGCACCAACACAAGTGCGGAAAGTGGTTTTTCAACACTAACACAAGTGCGAAAAGTGGTTTTTCAACACTAACACATGTGCGAAAAGTGGTTTTTCAACACTATCACAAGTGCAAAAAGTGTTTCTTCCACACTAATACAAGTGCAAAAGTAGTTTCCTGCACCAACACAAGTGCGAAAAGTGGTTTTTCAACACTAACACAAGTGCGAAAAGTGGTTTTTCAACACTAACACAAGTGCGAAAAGTGGTTTTTCAACACTATCACAAGTGCAAAAAGTGTTTTTTCCACACTAGTACAAGTGCAAAAATGGTTTCCTGCACCAACACAATTGCGAAAAGTGGTTTTTCATCACTAACACAAGTGCGAAAAGTGGTTTATCAACACAAACACAAGTGCGAAAAGTGTTTTTTCCACACTAATACAAGTGCAAAAGTGGTTTCCTGCTTCAACACAAGTGCGTAATGTGGTTTTTCAACACTAACACATGTGCGAAAAGTGGTTTTTCAACACAATCACAAGTGCAAAAAGTGTTTTTTCCACACTAATACAAGTGCAAAAGTGGTTTCCTGCACCAACACAAGTGCGAAAAGTGGTTTTTCAACACTAACACAAGTGTGAAAAGTTGTTTTTCAACACTAACACAAGTGCGAAAAGTGGTTTTTCAACACTATCACAAGTGCAAAAAGTGTTTTTTCCACACTAATACAAGTGCAAAAGTGGTTTCCTGCACCAACACAAGTGCGAAAAGTGGTTTTTCAACACTAACACAAGTGTGAAAAGTGGTTTTTCAACACAAACACAAGTGCGAAAAGTGTTTTTTCCACACTAATACACGTGCAAAAGTGGTTTCCTGCACCAACACAAGTGCGAAAAGTGGTTTTTCAACACTAACACAAGTGCGAAAAGTGGTTTTTCAACACTAACACAAGTGTGAAAAGTGGTTTTTCAACACTATCACAAGTGCAAAAAGTGTTTTTTCCACACTAATACAAGTGCAAAAATGGTTTCCTGCACCAACACAAGTGCGAAAAGTGGTTTTTCATCACTAACACAAGTGCGAAAAGTGGTTTTTCAACACAAACACAAGTGCGAAAAGTGGTTTTTCAACACTATCACAAGTGTGAAAAGTGTTTTTTCCACACTAATACACGTGCAAAAGTGGTTTCCTGCACCAACACAAGTGCGAAAAGTGGTTTTTCAATACTAACACAAGTGCGAAAAGTGGTTTTTCAACACTAACACATGTGCGAAAAGTGGTTTTTCAACACTATCACAAGTGCAAAAAGTGTTTTTTCCACACTAATACAAGTGCAAAAGTGGTTTACTGCACCAACACAAGCGCGAAAAGTGGTTTTTCAACACTAACACAAGTGCGAAAAGTGGTTTTTCAACACTAACACAAGTGCGAAAAGTGGTTTTTCAACACTAACACAAGTGCGAAAAGTGGTTTTTCAACACTAACACAAGTGCGAAAAGTGGTTTTTCAACACTATCACAAGTGCAAAAAGTGTTTTTTCCACACTAATACAAGTGCAAAAGTGGTTTCCTGCACCAACACAAGCGCGAAAAGTGGTTTTTCAACACTAACACAAGTGCAAAAAGTGGTTTTTCAACACTAACACAAGTGCGAAAAGCGGTTTTTCATCACTAACACAAGTGCGAAAAGTGGTTTCCTGCACCAACACAAGTGCGAAAAGTGGTTTTTCAACACTAACACAAGTGCAAAAAGTGTTTTTTCCACACTAATACAAGTGCAAAAGTGGTTTCCTGCACCAACACAAGTGCGAAAAGTGGTTTTTCAACACTAACACAAGTGCGAAAAGTGGTTTTTCAACACTAACACAAGTGCGAAAAGTGGTTTTTCAACACTATCACAAATGCAAAAAGTGTTTTTTCCACACTAATACAAGTGCAAAAGTGGTTTCCTGCACCAACACAAGTGCGAAAAGTGGTTTTTCAACACTAACACAAGTGCGAAAAGTGGTTTTTCAACACTAACACATGTGCGAAAAGTGGTTTTTCAACACTATCACAAGTGCAAAAAGTGTATTTTCCACACTAATACAAGTGCAAAAGTGGTTTCCTGCACCAAAACAAGTGCGAAAAGTGGTTTTTCAACACTAACACAAGTGCGAAAAGTGGTTTTTCAACACTAACACAAGTGCGAAAAGTGGTTTTTCAACACTATCACAAGTGCAAAAAGTGTTTTTTCCACACTAATACAAGTGCAAAAGTGGTTTCCTGCACCAACACAAGTGCGAAAAGTGGTTTTTCAACACTAACACAAGTGCGAAAAGTGGTTTTTCAACACAAACACAAGTGCGAAAAGTGTTTTTTCCACACTAATGGAAGTGCAAAAGTGGTTTCCTGCACCAACACAAGTGCGTAAAGTGGTTTTTCAACACTAACACAAGTGCGAAAAGTGGTTTTTCAACACTATCACAAGTGCAAAAAGTGTTTTTTCCACACTAATACAAGTGCAAAAGTGGTTTCCTGCACCAACACAAGTGCGGAAAGTGGTTTTTCAACACTAACACAAGTGCGAAAAGTGGTTTTTCAACACTAACACATGTGCGAAAAGTGGTTTTTCAACACTATCACAAGTGCAAAAAGTGTTTCTTCCACACTAATACAAGTGCAAAAGTGGTTTCCTGCACCAACACAAGTGCGAAAAGTGGTTTTTCAACACTAACACAAGTGCGAAAAGTGGTTTTTCAACACTAACACAAGTGCGAAAAGTGGTTTTTCAACACTATCACAAGTGCAAAAAGTGTTTTTTCCACACTAATACAAGTGCAAAAATGGTTTCCTGCACCAACACAATTGCGAAAAGTGGTTTTTCATCACTAACACAAGTGCGAAAAGTGGTTTATCAACACAAACACAAGTGCGAAAAGTGTTTTTTCCACACTAATACAAGTGCAAAAGTGGTTTCCTGCACCAACACAAGTGCGTAATGTGGTTTTTCAACACTAACACATGTGCGAAAAGTGGTTTTTCAACACAATCACAAGTGCAAAAAGTGTTTTTTCCACACTAATACAAGTGCAAAAGTGGTTTCCTGCACCAACACAAGTGCGAAAAGTGGTTTTTCAACACTAACACAAGTGTGAAAAGTTGTTTTTCAACACTAACACAAGTGCGAAAAGTGGTTTTTCAACACTATCACAAGTGCAAAAAGTGTTTTTTCCACACTAATACAAGTGCAAAAGTGGTTTCCTGCACCAACACAAGTGCGAAAAGTGGTTTTTCAACACTAACACAAGTGTGAAAAGTGGTTTTTCAACACAAACACAAGTGCGAAAAGTGTTTTTTCCACACTAATACACGTGCAAAAGTGGTTTCCTGCACCAACACAAGTGCGAAAAGTGGTTTTTCAACACTAACACAAGTGCGAAAAGTGGTTTTTCAACACTAACACAAGTGTGAAAAGTGGTTTTTCAACACTATCACAAGTGCAAAAAGTGTTTTTTCCACACTAATACAAGTGCAAAAATGGTTTCCTGCACCAACACAAGTGCGAAAAGTGGTTTTTCATCACTAACACAAGTGCGAAAAGTGGTTTTTCAACACAAACACAAGTGCGAAAAGTGGTTTTTCAACACTATCACAAGTGTGAAAAGTGTTTTTTCCACACTAATACACGTGCAAAAGTGGTTTCCTGCACCAACACAAGTGCGAAAAGTGGTTTTTCAACACTAACACAAGTGCGAAAAGTGGTTTTTCAACACTAACACAAGTGCGAAAAGTGGTTTTTCAACAATATCACAAGTGCAAAAAGTGTTTTTTCCACACTAATACAAGTGCAAAAGTGGTTTCCTGCACCAACACAAGTGCGAAAAGTGGTTTTTCAACACTAACACAAGTGCGAATAGTGGTTTTTCAACACTATCACAAGTGCAAAAAGTGTTTTTTCCACACTAAAACAAGTGCAAAAGTGGTTTCCTGCACCAACACAAGTGCGAAAAGTGGTTTTTCAACACTAACACAAGTGCGAAAAGTGGTTTTTCAACACTAACACAAGTGCGAAAAGTGGTTTTTCAACACTAACACAAGTGCGAAAAGTGCTTTTTCCACACTAATACAAGTGCAAAAGTGGTTTCCTGCACCAACACAAGTGCGAAAAGTGGTTTTTCAACACTAACGCAAGTGCAAAAAGTGGTTTTTCAACACTAACACAAGTGCTAAAAGTGTTTTTTCCACACTAATACAAGTGCAAAAGTGGTTTTCTGCACCAACACAAGTGCGAAAAGTGGTTTTTCAACACTAACACAAGTGCGAAAAGTGGTTTTTCAACACTATCACAAATGCAAAAAGTGTTTTTTCCACACTAATACAAGTGCAAAAGTGGTTTCCTGCACCAACACAAGTGTGAAAAGTGGTTTTTCAACACTAACACATGTGCGAAAAGTGGTTTTTCAACACTATCACAAGTGCAAAAAGTGTTTTTTCCACACTAATACAAGTGCAAAAGTGGTTTCCTGCACCAAAACAAGTGCGAAAAGTGGTTTTTCAACACTAACACAAGTGTGAAAAGTGGTTTTTCAACACTAACACAAGTGCGAAAAGTGGTTTTTCAACACTATCACAAGTGCAAAAAGTGTTTTTTCCACACTAATACAAGTGCAAAAGTGGTTTCCTGCACCAACACAAGTGCGAAAAGTGGTTTTTCAACACTAACACATGTGTGAAAAATGGTTTTTCAACACTATCACAAGTGCAAAAAGTGTTTTGTCCACACTAATACAAGTGCAAAAGTGGTTTCCTGCACCAACACAAGTGCGAAAAGTGGTTTTTCAACACGAACACAAGTGCGAAAAGTGGTTTTTCAACACTAACACAAGTGCGAAAAGTGGTTTTTCAATACTAACACAAGTGCGAAAAGTGGTTTTTCAACACTAACACAAGTGCGAAAAGTGGTTTTTCAACACTATCACAAGTGCAAAAAGTGTTTTTTCCACACTAATACAAGTGCAAAAGTGGTTTCCTGCACCAACACAAGTGCGAAAAGTGGTTTTTCAACACTAACACAAGTGCGAAAAGTGGTTTTTCAACACTAACACAAGTGCGAAAAGTGGTTTTTCAACACTAACACAAGTGCGAAAAGTGGTTTTTCAACACTAACACAAGTGCGAAAAGTGGTTTTTCAACACTATCACAAGTGCAAAAAGTGTTTTTTCCACACTAATACAAGTGCAAAAGTGGTTTCCTGCACCAACACAAGCGCGAAAAGTGGTTTTTCAACACTAACACAAGTGCGAAAAGTGGTTTTTCAACACTAACACAAGTGCGAAAAGTGGTTTTTCATCACTAACACAAGTGCGAAAAGTGGTTTCCTGCACCAACACAAGTGCGAAAAGTGGTTTTTCAACACTAACACAAGTGCAAAAAGTGTTTTTTCCACACTAATACAAGTGCAAAAGTGGTTTCCTGCACCAACACAAGTGCGAAAAGTGGTTTTTCAACACTAACACAAGTGCGAAAAGTGGTTTTTCAACACTAACACATGTGCGAAAAGTGGTTTTTCAACACTATCACAAGTGCAAAAAGTGTTTTTTCCACACTAATACATGTGCAAAAGTGGTTTCCTGCACCAACACAAGTGCGAAAAGTGGTTTTTCAACACTAACACAAGTGCGAAAAGTGGTTTTTCAACACTAACACATGTGCGAAAAGTGGTTTTTCAACACTATCACAAGTGCAAAAAGTGTTTTTTCCACACTAGTACAAGTGCAAAAGTGGTTTCCTGCACCAACACAAGTGCGAAAAGTGGTTTTTCAACACTAACACAAGTGCGAAAAGTGGTTTTTCAACACTAACACATGTGCGAAAAGTGGTTTTTCAACACTATCACAAGTGCAAAAAGTGTTTTTTCCACACTAATACAAGTGCAAAAGTGGTTTCCTGCACCAACACAAGTGCGAAAAGTGGTTTTTCAACACTAACACAAGTGCGAAAAGTGGTTTTTCAACACAAACACAAGTGCGAAAAGTGTTTTTTCCACACTAATGGAAGTGCAAAAGTGGTTTCCTGCACCAACACAAGTGCGTAAAGTGGTTTTTCAACACTAACACAAGTGCGAAAAGTGGTTTTTCAACACTATCACAAGTGCAAAAAGTGTTTTTTCCACACTAATACAAGTGCAAAAGTGGTTTCCTGCACCAACACAAGTGCGGAAAGTGGTTTTTCAACACTAACACAAGTGCGAAAAGTGGTTTTTCAACACTAACACATGTGCGAAAAGTGGTTTTTCAACACTATCACAAGTGCAAAAAGTGTTTCTTCCACACTAATACAAGTGCAAAAGTGGTTTCCTGCACCAACACAAGTGCGAAAAGTGGTTTTTCAACACTAACACAAGTGCGAAAAGTGGTTTTTCAACACTAACACAAGTGCGAAAAGTGGTTTTTCAACACTATCACAAGTGCAAAAAGTGTTTTTTCCACACTAATACAAGTGCAAAAATGGTTTCCTGCACCAACACAATTGCGAAAAGTGGTTTTTCATCACTAACACAAGTGCGAAAAGTGGTTTATCAACACAAACACAAGTGCGAAAAGTGTTTTTTCCACACTAATACAAGTGCAAAAGTGGTTTCCTGCACCAACACAAGTGCGTAATGTGGTTTTTCAACACTAACACATGTGCGAAAAGTGGTTTTTCAACACAATCACAAGTGCAAAAAGTGTTTTTTCCACACTAATACAAGTGCAAAAGTGGTTTCCTGCACCAACACAAGTGCGAAAAGTGGTTTTTCAACACTAACACAAGTGTGAAAAGTTGTTTTTCAACACTAACACAAGTGCGAAAAGTGGTTTTTCAACACTATCACAAGTGCAAAAAGTGTTTTTTCCACACTAATACAAGTGCAAAAGTGGTTTCCTGCACCAACACAAGTGCGAAAAGTGGTTTTTCAACACTAACACAAGTGTGAAAAGTGGTTTTTCAACACAAACACAAGTGCGAAAAGTGTTTTTTCCACACTAATACACGTGCAAAAGTGGTTTCCTGCACCAACACAAGTGCGAAAAGTGGTTTTTCAACACTAACACAAGTGCGAAAAGTGGTTTTTCAACACTAACACAAGTGTGAAAAGTGGTTTTTCAACACTATCACAAGTGCAAAAAGTGTTTTTTCCACACTAATACAAGTGCAAAAATGGTTTCCTGCACCAACACAAGTGCGAAAAGTGGTTTTTCATCACTAACACAAGTGCGAAAAGTGGTTTTTCAACACAAACACAAGTGCGAAAAGTGGTTTTTCAACACTATCACAAGTGTGAAAAGTGTTTTTTCCACACTAATACACGTGCAAAAGTGGTTTCCTGCACCAACACAAGTGCGAAAAGTGGTTTTTCAACACTAACACAAGTGCGAAAAGTGGTTTTTCAACACTAACACAAGTGCGAAAAGTGGTTTTTCAACAATATCACAAGTGCAAAAAGTGTTTTTTCCACACTAATACAAGTGCAAAAGTGGTTTCCTGCACCAACACAAGTGCGAAAAGTGGTTTTTCAACACTAACACAAGTGCGAATAGTGGTTTTTCAACACTATCACAAGTGCAAAAAGTGTTTTTTCCACACTAAAACAAGTGCAAAAGTGGTTTCCTGCACCAACACAAGTGCGAAAAGTGGTTTTTCAACACTAACACAAGTGCGAAAAGTGGTTTTTCAACACTAACACAAGTGCGAAAAGTGGTTTTTCAACACTAACACAAGTGCGAAAAGTGCTTTTTCCACACTAATACAAGTGCAAAAGTGGTTTCCTGCACCAACACAAGTGCGAAAAGTGGTTTTTCAACACTAACGCAAGTGCAAAAAGTGGTTTTTCAACACTAACACAAGTGCTAAAAGTGTTTTTTCCACACTAATACAAGTGCAAAAGTGGTTTTCTGCACCAACACAAGTGCGAAAAGTGGTTTTTCAACACTAACACAAGTGCGAAAAGTGGTTTTTCAACACTATCACAAATGCAAAAAGTGTTTTTTCCACACTAATACAAGTGCAAAAGTGGTTTCCTGCACCAACACAAGTGTGAAAAGTGGTTTTTCAACACTAACACATGTGCGAAAAGTGGTTTTTCAACACTATCACAAGTGCAAAAAGTGTTTTTTCCACACTAATACAAGTGCAAAAGTGGTTTCCTGCACCAAAACAAGTGCGAAAAGTGGTTTTTCAACACTAACACAAGTGTGAAAAGTGGTTTTTCAACACTAACACAAGTGCGAAAAGTGGTTTTTCAACACTATCACAAGTGCAAAAAGTGTTTTTTCCACACTAATACAAGTGCAAAAGTGGTTTCCTGCACCAACACAAGTGCGAAAAGTGGTTTTTCAACACTAACACATGTGCGAAAAATGGTTTTTCAACACTATCACAAGTGCAAAAAGTGTTTTGTCCACACTAATACAAGTGCAAAAGTGGTTTCCTGCACCAACACAAGTGCGAAAAGTGGTTTTTCAACACGAACACAAGTGCGAAAAGTGGTTTTTCAACACTAACACAAGTGCGAAAAGTGGTTTTTCAATACTAACACAAGTGCGAAAAGTGGTTTTTCAACACTAACACAAGTGCGAAAAGTGGTTTTTCAACACTATCACAAGTGCAAAAAGTGTTTTTTCCACACTAATACAAGTGCAAAAGTGGTTTCCTGCACCAACACAAGTGCGAAAAGTGGTTTTTCAACACTAACACAAGTGCGAAAAGTGGTTTTTCAACACTAACACAAGTGCGAAAAGTGGTTTTTCAACACTAACACAAGTGCGAAAAGTGGTTTTTCAACACTAACACAAGTGCGAAAAGTGGTTTTTCAACACTATCACAAGTGCAAAAAGTGTTTTTTCCACACTAATACAAGTGCAAAAGTGGTTTCCTGCACCAACACAAGCGCGAAAAGTGGTTTTTCAACACTAACACAAGTGCGAAAAGTGGTTTTTCAACACTAACACAAGTGCGAAAAGTGGTTTTTCATCACTAACACAAGTGCGAAAAGTGGTTTCCTGCACCAACACAAGTGCGAAAAGTGGTTTTTCAACACTAACACAAGTGCAAAAAGTGTTTTTTCCACACTAATACAAGTGCAAAAGTGGTTTCCTGCACCAACACAAGTGCGAAAAGTGGTTTTTCAACACTAACACAAGTGCGAAAAGTGGTTTTTCAACACTAACACATGTGCGAAAAGTGGTTTTTCAACACTATCACAAGTGCAAAAAGTGTTTTTTCCACACTAATACATGTGCAAAAGTGGTTTCCTGCACCAACACAAGTGCGAAAAGTGGTTTTTCAACACTAACACAAGTGCGAAAAGTGGTTTTTCAACACTAACACATGTGCGAAAAGTGGTTTTTCAACACTATCACAAGTGCAAAAAGTGTTTTTTCCACACTAGTACAAGTGCAAAAGTGGTTTCCTGCACCAACACAAGTGCGAAAAGTGGTTTTTCAACACTAACACAAGTGCGAAAAGTGGTTTTTCAACACTAACACATGTGCGAAAAGTGGTTTTTCAACACTATCACAAGTGCAAAAAGTGTTTTTTCCACACTAATACAAGTGCAAAAGTGGTTTCCTGCACCAACACAAGTGCGAAAAGTGGTTTTTCAACACTAACACAAGTGCGAAAAGTGGTTTTTCAACACTAACACAAGTGCGAAAAGTGGTTTTTCAACACTATCACAAGTGCAAAAAGTGTTTTTTCCACACTAATACAAGTGCAAAAGTGGTTTCCTGCACCAACACAAGTGCGAAAAGTGGTTTTTCAACACTAACACAAGTGCGAAAAGTGGTTTTTCAACACTAACACAAGTGCGAAAAGTGGTTTTTCAACACTATCACAAGTGCAAAAAGTGTTTTTTCCACACTAATACAAGTGCAAAAGTGGTTTCCTGCACCAACACAAGTGCGAAAAGTGGTTTTTCAACACTAACACAAGTGCGAAAAGTGGTTTTTCAACACTAACACATGTGCGAAAAGTGGTTTTTCAACACTATCACAAGTGCAAAAAGTGTTTTTTCCACACTAATACAAGTGCAAAAGTGGTTTACTGCACCAACACAAGCGCGAAAAGTGGTTTTTCAACACTAACACAAGTGCGAAAAGTGGTTTTTCAACACTAACACAAGTGCGAAAAGTGGTTTTTCAACACTAACACAAGTGCGAAAAGTGGTTTTTCAACACTAACACAAGTGCGAAAAGTGGTTTTTCAACACTATCACAAGTGCAAAAAGTGTTTTTTCCACACTAATACAAGTGCAAAAGTGGTTTCCTGCACCAACACAAGTGCGAAAAGTGGTTTTTCAACACTAACACAAGTGCAAAAAGTGGTTTTTCAACACTAACACAAGTGCGAAAAGCGGTTTTTCATCACTAACACAAGTGCGAAAAGTGGTTTCCTGCACCAACACAAGTGCGAAAAGTGGTTTTTCAACACTAACACAAGTGCAAAAAGTGTTTTTTCCACACTAATACAAGTGCAAAAGTGGTTTCCTGCACCAACACAAGTGCGAAAAGTGGTTTTTCAACACTAACACAAGTGCGAAAAGTGGTTTTTCAACACTAACACAAGTGCGAAAAGTGGTTTTTCAACACTATCACAAATGCAAAAAGTGTTTTTTCCACACTAATACAAGTGCAAAAGTGGTTTCCTGCACCAACACAAGTGCGAAAAGTGGTTTTTCAACACTAACACAAGTGCGAAAAGTGGTTTTTCAACACTAACACATGTGCGAAAAGTGGTTTTTCAACACTATCACAAGTGCAAAAAGTGTATTTTCCACACTAATACAAGTGCAAAAGTGGTTTCCTGCACCAAAACAAGTGCGAAAAGTGGTTTTTCAACACTAACACAAGTGCGAAAAGTGGTTTTTCAACACTAACACAAGTGCGAAAAGTGGTTCTCCAACACTATCACAAGTGCAAAAAGTGTTTTTTCCACACTAATACAAGTGCAAAAGTGGTTTCCTGCACCAACACAAGTGCGAAAAGTGGTTTTTCAACACTAACACATGTGCGAAAAATGGTTTTTCAACACTATCACAAGTGCAAAAAGTGTTTTTTCCACACTAATACAAGTGCAAAAGTGGTTTCCTGCACCAACACAAGTGCGAAAAGTGGTTTTTCAACACGAACACAAGTGCGAAAAGTGGTTTTTCAACACTAACACAAGTGCGAAAAGTGGTTTTTCAACACGATCACAAGTGCAAAAAGTGTTTTTTCCACACTATTACAAGTGCAAAAGTGGTTTCCTGCACCAACACAAGTGCCAAAAGTGGTTTTTCAACACTAACACAAGTGCGAAAAGTGGTTTTTCAACACAAACACAAGTGCGAAAAGTGTTTTTTCCACACTAATGGAAGTGCAAAAGTGGTTTCCTGCACCAACACAAGTGCGTAAAGTGGTTTTTCAACACTAACACAAGTGCGAAAAGTGGTTTTTCAACACTATCACAAGTGCAAAAAGTGTTTTTTCCACACTAATACAAGTGCAAAAGTGGTTTCCTGCACCAACACAAGTGCGGAAAGTGGTTTTTCAACACTAACACAAGTGCGAAAAGTGGTTTTTCAACACTAACACATGTGCGAAAAGTGGTTTTTCAACACTATCACAAGTGCAAAAAGTGTTTCTTCCACACTAATACAAGTGCAAAAGTGGTTTCCTGCACCAACACAAGTGCGAAAAGTGGTTTTTCAACACTAACACAAGTGCGAAAAGTGGTTTTTCAACACTAACACAAGTGCGAAAAGTGGTTTTTCAACACTATCACAAGTGCAAAAAGTGTTTTTTCCACACTAATACAAGTGCAAAAATGGTTTCCTGCACCAACACAATTGCGAAAAGTGGTTTTTCATCACTAACACAAGTGCGAAAAGTGGTTTATCAACACAAACACAAGTGCGAAAAGTGTTTTTTCCACACTAATACAAGTGCAAAAGTGGTTTCCTGCACCAACACAAGTGCGTAATGTGGTTTTTCAACACTAACACATGTGCGAAAAGTGGTTTTTCAACACAATCACAAGTGCAAAAAGTGTTTTTTCCACACTAATACAAGTGCAAAAGTGGTTTCCTGCACCAACACAAGTGCGAAAAGTGGTTTTTCAACACTAACACAAGTGCGAAAAGTTGTTTTTCAACACTAACACAAGTGCGAAAAGTGGTTTTTCAACACTATCACAAGTGCAAAAAGTGTTTTTTCCACACTAATACAAGTGCAAAAGTGGTTTCCTGCACCAACACAAGTGCGAAAAGTGGTTTTTCAACACTAACACAAGTGTGAAAAGTGGTTTTTCAACACAAACACAAGTGCGAAAAGTGTTTTTTTCACACTAATACACGTGCAAAAGTGGTTTCCTGCACCAACACAAGTGCGAAAAGTGGTTTTTCAACACTAACACAAGTGCGAAAAGTGGTTTTTCAACACTAACACAAGTGTGAAAAGTGGTTTTTCAACACTATCACAAGTGCAAAAAGTGTTTTTTCCACACTAATACAAGTGCAAAAATGGTTTCCTGCACCAACACAAGTGCGAAAAGTGGTTTTTCATCACTAACACAAGTGCGAAAAGTGGTTTTTCAACACAAACACAAGTGCGAAAAGTGGTTTTTCAACACTATCACAAGTGTGAAAAGTGTTTTTTCCACACTAATACACGTGCAAAAGTGGTTTCCTGCACCAACACAAGTGCGAAAAGTGGTTTTTCAACACTAACACAAGTGCGAAAAGTGGTTTTTCAACACTAACACAAGTGCGAAAAGTGGTTTTTCAACACAAACACAAGTGCGAAAAGTGTTTTTTCCACACTAATGGAAGTGCAAAAGTGGTTTCCTGCACCAACACAAGTGCGTAAAGTGGTTTTTCAACACTAACACAAGTGCGAAAAGTGGTTTTTCAACACAAACACAAGTGCGAAAAGTGTTTTTTCCACACTAATACAAGTGCAAAAGTGGTTTCCTGCACCAACACAAGTGCGTAAAGTGGTTTTTCAACACTAACACAAGTGCGAAAAGTGGTTTTTCAACACTATCACAAGTGCAAAAAGTGTTTTTTCCACACTAATACAAGTGCAAAAGTGGTTTCCTGCACCAATACAAGTGCGAAAAGTGGTTTTTCAACACTAACACAAGTGCGAAAAGTGGTTTTTCAACACTAATACAAGTGTGAAAAGTGGTTTTTCAACACTAACACAAGTGCGAAAAGTGGTTTTTCAACACTATCACAAGTGCAAAAAGTGTTTTTTCCACACTAATACAAGTGCAAAAGTGGTTTCCTGCACCAACACAAGCGCGAAAAGTGGTTTTTCAACACTAACACAAGTGCGAAAAGTGGTTTTTCAACACTAACACAAGTGCGAAAAGTGGTTTTTCATCACTAACACAAGTGCGAAAAGTGGTTTCCTGCACCAACACAAGTGCGAAAAGTGGTTTTTCAACACTAACACAAGTGCAAAAAGTGTTTTTTCCACAATAATACAAGTGCAAAAGTGGTTTCCTGCACCAACACAAGTGCGAAAAGTGGTTTTTCAACACTAACACAAGTGCGAAAAGTGGTTTTTCAACACTAACACAAGTGCGAAAAGTGGTTTTTCAACACTATCACAAATGCAAAAAGTGTTTTTTCCACACTAATACAAGTGCAAAAGTGGTTTCCTGCACCAACACAAGTGCGAAAAGTGGTTTTTCAACACTCGCACAAGTGCGAAAAGTGGTTTTTCAACACTAACACATGTGCGAAAAGTGGTTTTTCAACACTATCACAAGTGCGAAAAGTGGTTTTTCAACACTAACACAAGTGCGAAAAGTGGTTTTTCAACACTATCACAAGTGCAAAAAGTGTTTTTTCCACACTAATACAAGTGCAAAAATGGTTTCCTGCACCAACACAATTGCGAAAAGTGGTTTATCAACACAAACACAAGTGCGAAAAGTGTTTTTTCCACACTAATACAAGTGCAAAAGTGGTTTCCTGCACCAACACAAGTGCGTAATGTGGTTTTTCAACACTAACACATGTGCGAAAAGTGGTTTTTCAACACAATCACAAGTGCAAAAAGTGTTTTTTCCACACTAATACAAGTGCAAAAGTGGTTTCCTGCACCAACACAAGTGCGAAAAGTGGTTTTTCAACACTAACACATGTGCGAAAAGTGGTTTTTCAACACTAACACAAGTGCGAAAAGTGGTTTTTCAACACTAACACAAGTGCGAAAAGTGGTTTTTCAACAATATCACAAGTGCAAAAAGTGTTTTTTCCACACTAATACAAGTGCAAAAGTGGTTTCCTGCACCAACACAAGTGCGAAAAGTGGTTTTTCAACACTAACACAAGTGCGAATAGTGGTTTTTCAACACTATCACAAGTGCAAAAAGTGTTTTTTCCACACTAAAACAAGTGCAAAAGTGGTTTCCTGCACCAACACAAGTGCGAAAAGTGGTTTTTCAACACTAACACAAGTGCGAAAAGTGGTTTTTCAACACTAACACAAGTGCGAAAAGTGGTTTTTCAACACTAACACAAGTGCGAAAAGTGCTTTTTCCACACTAATACAAGTGCAAAAGTGGTTTCCTGCACCAACACAAGTGCGAAAAGTGGTTTTTCAACACTAACGCAAGTGCAAAAAGTGGTTTTTCAACACTAACACAAGTGCTAAAAGTGTTTTTTCCACACTAATACAAGTGCAAAAGTGGTTTTCTGCACCAACACAAGTGCGAAAAGTCGTTTTTCAACACTAACACAAGTGCGAAAAGTGGTTTTTCAACACTATCACAAGTGCAAAAAGTGTTTTTTCCACACTAATACAAGTGCAAAAGTGGTTTCCTGCACCAACACAAGTGCGAAAAGTGGTTTTTCAACACTAACACAAGTGCGAAAAGTGGTTTTTCAACACTAACACAAGTGCAAAAAGTGTTTTTTCCACACTAATACAAGTGCAAAAGTGGTTTCCTGCACCAACACAAGTGCGAAAAGTGGTTTTTCAACACTAACACAAGTGCGAAAAGTGGTTTTTCAACACTAACACAAGTGCAAAAAGTGGTTTCCTGCACCAACACAAGTGCGTAATGTGGTTTTTCAACACTAACACAAGTGCGAAAAGTGGTTTTTCAACACAATCACAAGTGCAAAAAGTGTTTTTTCCACACTAATACAAGTGCAAAAGTGGTTTCCTGCCCCAACACAAGTGCGAAAAGTGGTTTTTCAACACTAACACAAGTGCGAAAAGTTGTTTTTCAACACTAACACAAGTGCGAAAAGTGGTTTTTCAACACTATCACAAGTGCAAAAAGTGCTTTTTCCACACTAATACAAGTGCAAAAGTGGTTTCCTGCACCAACACAAGTGCGAAAAGTGGTTTTTCAACACTAACGCAAGTGCAAAAAGTGGTTTTTCAACACTAACACAAGTGCTAAAAGTGTTTTTTCCACACTAATACAAGTGCAAAAGTGGTTTTCTGCACCAACACAAGTGCGAAAAGTGGTTTTTCAACACTAACACAAGTGCGAAAAGTGGTTTTTCAACACTATCACAAGTGCAAAAAGTGTTTTTTCCACACTAATACAAGTGCAAAAGTGGTTTCCTGCACCAACACAAGTGCGAAAAGTGGTTTTTCAACACTAACACAAGTGCGAAAAGTGGTTTTTCAACACTAACACAAGTGCAAAAAGTGTTTTTTCCACACTAATACAAGTGCAAAAGTGGTTTCCTGCACCAACACAAGTGCGAAAAGTGGTTTTTCAACACTAACACAAGTGCGAAAAGTGGTTTTTCAACACTAACACAAGTGCAAAAAGTGGTTTCCTGCACCAACACAAGTGCGTAATGTGGTTTTTCAACACTAACACAAGTGCGAAAAGTGGTTTTTCAACACAATCACAAGTGCAAAAAGTGTTTTTTCCACACTAATACAAGTGCAAAAGTGGTTTCCTGCACCAACACAAGTGCGAAAAGTGGTTTTTCAACACTAACACAAGTGCGAAAAGTTGTTTTTCAACACTAACACAAGTGCGAAAAGTGGTTTTTCAACACTATCACAAGTGCAAAAAGTGTTTTTTCCACACTAATACAAGTGCAAAAGTGGTTTCCTGCACCAACACAAGTGCGAAAAGTGGTTTTTCAACACTAACACAAGTGTGAAAAGTGGTTTTTCAACACAAACACAAGTGCGAAAAGTGTTTTTTCCACAGTAATACACGTGCAAAAGTGGTTTCCTGCACCAACACAAGTGCGAAAAGTGGTTTTTCAACACTAACACAAGTGCGAAAAGTGGTTTTTCAACACTAACACAAGTGTGAAAAGTGGTTTTTCAACACTATCACAAGTGCAAAAAGTGTTTTTTCCACACTAATACAAGTGCAAAAATGGTTTCCTGCACCAACACAAGTGCGAAAAGTGGTTTTTCATCACTAACACAAGTGCGAAAAGTGGTTTTTCAACACAAACACAAGTGCGAAAAGTGGTTTTTCAACACTATCACATGTGCGAAAAGTGTTTTTTCCACACTAATACACGTGCAAAAGTGGTTTCCTGCACCAACACAAGTGCGAAAAGTGGTTTTTCAACACTAACACAAGTGCGAAAAGTGGTATTTCAACACTAACACAAGTGCGAAAAGTGGTTTTTCAACACTATCACAAGTGCAAAAAGTGTTTTTTCCACACTAATACAAGTGCAAAAGTGGTTTCCTGCACTGGTTTGGAACACATGGGGTTTGGAGGGGTTTGGAACACAAGATTTAGAGGCAAACACAGAGTTGAGGCATTCAGCTTTTTCACGTGCGGAGTCAGCCGTGTGGACATTTGAGGTGAGGGAGGGGATGGAGGGGTAACAAACACCAGAAACAGATTTGACCAGACGCCACCAGGATTTGGAAGAGGGAGACAGATAAGAGAGTTCGGTCCTGAGAACGGAGAGATAATGTTTCCCGGCTCACGGTTTGTTCACGGTTTGTTCACGACATTAAAAACATCATTGTCTGAGAGGGTCTGTGGGGGGTTTGAGTGATTGTAGCTCGTGATCCAGGTGAGCTTCAGGACCCACGGTCCTACTTTTATGATTATTATACAAGCTGGGACAGGTAGAAAAGATATGTAACAATAAATGACCAAAGAACAATTATCTTCTTCCTGATGTATTCCTGATGTATATATATATTATACATATGATAAACTCGCTCTTCATACAAAACACCCGCATGATCCTTTATATCTGGATCAAGATTCCCACCCCAGGTAAACAACTCCATGGAGGCACGTCATAGAAATCCCACAGCCGTGAAACCTCCAATCGATAATATAGAAAATAATTATGGATCAAAATGTGATCGAAACACGACAAGATTCACATTAGTTTCCTCAAAGAAATACCATTTCTATTGCGAGCACAATGAATGTCATGACGTCCTGAAAGGTGATTCTCTTACTCACATGGAATGTGAAACGTCCGCACAACGCTCCCTGTTGTTGTCTCTTCCGAACATGTGTCTAAGTTGAAACAGATTGAAAAGTCAATTTATTGTACATTCCCTGAGGTAGATATATCCAAAATCAAGTTTTCAAAAGTGCAGATGGGGGTGAATGAAATTATTTACTTCACACGCTTTTACGGGGTGTTTTTCTCCTTCTTTGGTGAATCGTGTGGAGGTGAGGAGTTCAGATCAACGTCTTTGATTGATGATGATGGAATCATCTTTGATTCCCTGAAAAAGAACAGTTTTCTTTCATCCACAGCTTAATACAGTTGTGCTAAACCGGAAAACATGAACACATTCTCCATTTCAACAAATCTTTTCTTTCCTTCAGACACCACAATGACACATAAAACCAGGTAAAATAAAACTAGAGCGGCACTCGGTAGAGCGCATACCTCCAAGCGCATACAAGTGCGTAATGTGGTTTTTCAACACTAACACAAGTGCGAAAAGTGGTTTTTCAACACAATCACAAGTGCAAAAAGTGTTTTTTCCACACCAATACAAGTGCAAAAGTGTTTTCCTGCACCAACACAAGTGCGAAAAGTGGTTTTTCAACACTAACACATGTGCAAAAAGTGTTTTTTCCACACTAATACAAGTGCAAAAGTGGTTTCCTGCACCAACACAAGTGCGAAAAGTGGTTTTTCAACACTAACACAAGTGCGAAAAGTTGTTTTTCAACACTAACACAAGTGCGAAAAGTGGTTTTTCAACACTATCACAAGTGCAAAAAGTGTTTTTTCCACACTAATACAAGTGCAAAAGTGGTTTCCTGCACCAACACAAGTGCGAAAAGTGGTTTTTCAACACTAACACAAGTGCGAAAAGTGGTTTTTCAACACAAACACAAGTGCGAAAAGTGTTTTTTCCACACTAATACACGTGCAAAAGTGGTTTCCTGCACCAACACAAGTGCGAAAAGTGGTTTTTCAACACTAAAACAAGTGCGAAAAGTGGTTTTTCAACACTAACACAAGTGCGAAAAGTGGTTTTTCAACACTAACACAAGTGCGAAAAGTGATTTTTCAACACTAACACAAGTGCGAAAAGTAGTTTTTCAACACTAACACAAGTGCGAAAAGTGGTTTTTCAACACTATCACAAGTGCAAAAAGTGTTTTTTCCACACTAATACAAGTGCAAAAATGGTTTCCTGCACCAACACAAGTGCGAAAAGTGGTTTTTCATCACTAACACAAGTGCGAAAAGTGGTTTCCTGCACCAACACAAGTGTGAAAAGTGGTTTTTCAACACTAACACAAGTGCAAAAAGTGTTTTTTCCACACTAATACAAGTGCAAAAGTGGTTTCCTGCACCAACACAAGTGCGAAAAGTGGTTTTTCAACACTAACACAAGTGCGAAAAGTGGTTTTTCAACACTAACACAAGTGCGAAAAGTGGTTTTTCAACACTATCACAAATGCAAAAAGTGTTTTTTCCACACTAATACAAGTGCAAAAGTGGTTTCCTGCACCAACACAAGTGCGAAAAGTGGTTTTTCAACACTAACACAAGTGCGAAAAGTGGTTTTTCAACACTAACACATGTGCGAAAAGTGGTTTTTCAACACTATCACAAGTGCAAAAAGTGTTTTTTCCACACTAATACAAGTGCAAAAGTGGTTTCCTGCACCAAAACAAGTGCGAAAAGTGGTTTTTCAACACTAACACAAGTGCGAAAAGTGGTTTTTCAACACTAACACAAGTGCGAAAAGTGGTTTTTCAACACTATCACAAGTGCAAAAAGTGTTTTTTCCACACTAATACAAGTGCAAAAGTGGTTTCCTGCACCAACACAAGTGCGAAAAGTGGTTTTTCAACACTAACACAAGTGCGAAAAGTGGTTTTTCAACACAAACACAAGTGCGAAAAGTGTTTTTTCCACACTAATACAAGTGCAAAAGTGGTTTCCTGCACCAACACAAGTGCGTAAAGTGGTTTTTCAACACTAACACAAGTGCGAAAAGTGGTTTTTCAACACTATCACAAGTGCAAAAAGTGTTTTTTCCACACTAATACAAGTGCAAAAGTGGTTTCCTGCACCAACACAAGTGCGAAAAGTGGTTTTTCAACACTAACACAAGTGCGAAAAGTGGTTTTTCAACACTAACACAAGTGCGAAAAGTGGTTTTTCAACACTAACACAAGTGCGAAAAGTGGTTTTTCAACACTATCACAAGTGCAAAAAGTGTTTTTTCCACACTAATACAAGTGCAAAAGTGGTTTCCTGCACCAACACAAGCGCGAAAAGTGGTTTTTCAACACTAACACAAGTGCGAAAAGTGGTTTTTCAACACTAACACAAGTGCAAAAAGTGGTTTTTCATCACTAACACAAGTGCGAAAAGTGGTTTCCTGCACCAACACAAGTGCGAAAAGTGGTTTTTCAACACTAACACAAGTGCAAAAAGTGTTTTTTCCACAATAATACAAGTGCAAAAGTGGTTTCCTGCACCAACACAAGTGCGAAAAGTGGTTTTTCAACACTAACACAAGTGCGAAAAGTGGTTTTTCAACACTAACACAAGTGCGAAAAGTGGTTTTTCAACACTATCACAAATGCAAAAAGTGTTTTTTCCACACTAATACAAGTGCAAAAGTGGTTTCCTGCACCAACACAAGTGCGAAAAGTGGTTTTTCAACACTAGCACAAGTGCGAAAAGTGGTTTTTCAACACTAACACATGTGCGAAAAGTGGTTTTTCAACACTATCACAAGTGCGAAAAGTGGTTTTTCAACACTAACACAAGTGCGAAAAGTGGTTTTTCAACACTATCACAAGTGCAAAAAGTGTTTTTTCCACACTAATACAAGTGCAAAAGTGGTTTCCTGCACCAACACAAGTGCGAAAAGTGGTTTTTCAACACTAACACATGTGCGAAAAATTGTTTTTCAACACTATCACAAGTGCAAAAAGTGTTTTTTCCACACTAATACAAGTGCAAAAGTGGTTTCCTGCACCAACACAAGTGCGAAAAGTGGTTTTTCAACACGAACACAAGTGCGAAAAGTGGTTTTTCAACACTAACACAAGTGCGAAAAGTGGTTTTTCAACACGATCACAAGTGCAAAAAGTGTTTTTTCCACACTAGTACAAGTGCAAAAGTGGTTTCCTGCACCAACACAAGTGCGAAAAGTGGTTTTTCAACACTAACACAAGTGCGAAAAGTGGTTTTTCAACACAAACACAAGTGCGAAAAGTGTTTTTTCCACACTAATACAAGTGCAAAAGTGGTTTCCTGCACCAACACAAGTGCGTAAAGTGGTTTTTCAACACTAACACAAGTGCGAAAAGTGGTTTTTCAACACTAACACAAGTGCGAAAAGTGGTTTTTCAACACTAACACAAGTGCGAAAAGTGGTTTTTCAACACTATCACAAGTGCAAAAAGTGTTTTTTCCACACTAATACAAGTGCAAAAATGGTTTCCTGCACCAACACAAGTGCGAAAAGTGGTTTTTCAACACTAACACAAGTGCGAAAAGTGGTTTTTCATCACTAACACAAGTGCGAAAAGTGGTTTCCTGCACCAACACAAGTGCGAAAAGTGGTTTTTCAACACTAACACAAGTGCAAAAAGTGTTTTTTCCACACTAATACAAGTGCAAAAGTGGTTTCCTGCACCAACACAAGTGCGAAAAGTGGTTTTTCAACACTAACACAAGTGCGAAAAGTGGTTTTTCAACACTAACACAAGTGCGAAAAGTGGTTTTTCAACACTATCACAAATGCAAAAAGTGTTTTTTCCACACTAATACAAGTGCAAAAGTGGTTTCCTGCACCAACACAAGTGCGAAAAGTGGTTTTTCAACACTAACACAAGTGCGAAAAGTGGTTTTTCAACACTAACACATGTGCGAAAAGTGGTTTTTCAACACTATCACAAGTGCAAAGAGTGTTTTTTCCACACTAATACAAGTGCAAAAGTGGTTTCCTGCACCAAAACAAGTGCGAAAAGTGGTTTTTCAACACTAACACAAGTGCGAAAAGTGGTTTTTCAACACTAACACAAGTGCGAAAAGTGGTTTTTCAACACTATCACAAGTGCAAAAAGTGTTTTTTCCACACTAATACAAGTGCAAAAGTGGTTTCCTGCACCAACACAAGTGCGAAAAGTGGTTTTTCAACACTAACACAAGTGCGAAAAGTGGTTTTTCAACACAAACACAAGTGCGAAAAGTGTTTTTTCCACACTAATACAAGTGCAAAAGTGGTTTCCTGCACCAACACAAGTGCGTAAAGTGGTTTTTCAACACTAACACAAGTGCGAAAAGTGGTTTTTCAACACTAACACAAGTGCGAAAAGTGGTTTTTCAACACTAACACAAGTGCGAAAAGTGGTTTTTCAACACTATCACAAGTGCAAAAAGTGTTTTTTCCACACTAATACAAGTGCAAAAATGGTTTCCTGCACCAACACAAGTGCGAAAAGTGGTTTTTCAACACTAACACAAGTGCGAAAAGTGGTTTTTCATCACTAACACAAGTGCGAAAAGTGGTTTCCTGCACCAACACAAGTGCGAAAAGTGGTTTTTCAACACTAACACAAGTGCAAAAAGTGTTTTTTCCACACTAATACAAGTGCAAAAGTGGTTTCCTGCACCAACACAAGTGCGAAAAGTGGTTTTTCAACACTAACACAAGTGCGAAAAGTGGTTTTTCAACACTAACACAAGTGCGAAAAGTGGTTTTTCAACACTATCACAAATGCAAAAAGTGTTTTTTCCACACTAATACAAGTGCAAAAGTGGTTTCCTGCACCAACACAAGTGCGAAAAGTGGTTTTTCAACACTAACACAAGTGCGAAAAGTGGTTTTTCAACACTAACACATGTGCGAAAAGTGGTTTTTCAACACTATCACAAGTGCAAAGAGTGTTTTTTCCACACTAATACAAGTGCAAAAGTGGTTTCCTGCACCAAAACAAGTGCGAAAAGTGGTTTTTCAACACTAACACAAGTGCGAAAAGTGGTTTTTCAACACTAACACAAGTGCGAAAAGTGGTTTTTCAACACTATCACAAGTGCAAAAAGTGTTTTTGCACACTAATACAAGTGCAAAAGTGGTTTCCTGCACCAACACAAGTGCGAAAAGTGGTTTTTCAACACTAACACAAGTGCGAAAAGTGGTTTTTCAACACAAACACAAGTGCGAAAAGTGTTTTTTCCACACTAATACAAGTGCAAAAGTGGTTTCCTGCACCAACACAAGTGCGTAAAGTGGTTTTTCAACACTAACACAAGTGCGAAAAGTGGTTTTTCAACACTATCACAAGTGCAAAAAGTGTTTTTTCCACACTAATACAAGTGCAAAAGTGGTTTCCGCACCAACACAAGTGCGAAAAGTGGTTTTTCAACACTAACACAAGTGCGAAAAGTGGTTTTTCAACACTAACACAAGTGCGAAAAGTGGTTTTTCAACACTAACACAAGTGCGAAAAGTGGTTTTTCAACACTATCACAAGTGCAAAAAGTGTTTTTTCCACACTAATACAAGTGCAAAAGTGGTTTCCTGCACCAACACAAGCGCGAAAAGTGGTTTTTCAACACTAACACAAGTGCGAAAAGTGGTTTTTCAACACTAACACAAGTGCGAAAAGTGGTTTTTCATCACTAACACAAGTGCGAAAAGTGGTTTCCTGCACCAACACAAGTGCGAAAAGTGGTTTTTCAACACTAACACAACTGCAAAAAGTGTTTTTTCGACAATAATACAAGTGCAAAAGTGGTTTCCTGCACCAACACAAGTGCGAAAAGTGGTTTTTCAACACTAACACAAGTGCGAAAAGTGGTTTTTCAACACTAACACAAGTGCGAAAAGTGGTTTTTCAACACTATCACAAATGCAAAAAGTGTTTTTTCCACACTAATACAAGTGCAAAAGTGGTTTCCTGCACCAACACAAGTGCGAAAAGTGGTTTTTCAACACTAGCACAAGTGCGAAAAGTGGTTTTTCAACACTAACACATGTGCGAAAAGTGGTTTTTCAACACTATCACAAGTGCGAAAAGTGGTTTTTCAACACTAACACAAGTGCGAAAAGTGGTTTTTCAACACTATCACAAGTGCAAAAAGTGTTTTTTCCACACTAATACAAGTGCAAAAAGTGTTTTTTCCACACTAATACAAGTGCAAAAGTGGTTTCCTGCACCAACACAAGTGCGAAAAGTGGTTTTTCAACACGAACACAAGTGCGAAAAGAGGTTTTTCAACACTAACACAAGTGCGAAAAGTGGTTTTTCAACACGATCACAAGTGCAAAAAGTGTTTTTTCCACACTAGTACAAGTGCAAAAGTGGTTTCCTGCACCAACACAAGTGCGAAAAGTGGTTTTTCAACACTAACACATGTGCGAAAAATTGTTTTTCAACACTATCACAAGTGCAAAAAGTGTTTTTTCCACACTAATACAAGTGCAAAAGTGGTTTCCTGCACCAACACAAGTGCGAAAAGTGGTTTTTCAACACGAACACAAGTGCGAAAAGTGGTTTTTCAACACTAACACAAGTGCGAAAAGTGGTTTTTCAACACGATCACAAGTGCAAAAAGTGTTTTTTCCACACTAGTACAAGTGCAAAAGTGGTTTCCTGCACCAACACAAGTGCGAAAAGTGGTTTTTCAACACTAACACAAGTGCGAAAAGTGGTTTTTCAACACAAACACAAGTGCGAAAAGTGTTTTTTCCACACTAATACAAGTGCAAAAGTGGTTTCCTGCACCAACACAAGTGCGTAAAGTGGTTTTTCAACACTAACACAAGTGCGAAAAGTGGTTTTTCAACACTATCACAAGTGCAAAAAGTGTTTTTTCCACACTAATACAAGTGCAAAAGTGGTTTCCTGCACCAACACAAGTGCGAAAAGTGGTTTTTCAACACTAACACAAGTGCGAAAAGTGGTTTTTCAACACTAACACATGTGCGAAAAGTGGTTTTTCAACACTATCACAAGTGCAAAAAGTGTTTTTTCCACACTAATACAAGTGCAAAAGTGGTTTCCTGCACCAACACAAGTGCGAAAAGTGGTTTTTCAACACTAACACAAGTGTGAAAAGTGGTTTTTCAACACAAACACAAGTGCGAAAAGTGTTTTTTCCACACTAATACATGTGCAAAAGTGGTTTCCTGCACCAACACAAGTGCGAAAAGTGGTTTTTCAACACTAACACAAGTGCAAAAAGTGTTTTTTCCACACTAATACAAGTGCAAAAGTGGTTTCCTGCACCAACACAAGTGCGAAAAGTGGTTTTTCAACACTAACACAAGTGCGAAAAGTGGTTTTTCAACACTAACACAAGTGCGAAAAGTGGTTTTTCAACACTATCACAAATGCAAAAAGTGTTTTTTCCACACTAATACAAGTGCAAAAGTGGTTTCCTGCACCAACACAAGTGCGAAAAGTGGTTTTTCAACACTAACACAAGTGCGAAAAGTGGTTTTTCAACACTAACACATGTGCGAAAAGTGGTTTTTCAACACTATCACAAGTGCAAAAAGTGTTTTTTCCACACTAATACAAGTGCAAAAGTGGTTTCCTGCACCAAAACAAGTGCGAAAAGTGGTTTTTCAACACTAACACAAGTGCGAAAAGTGGTTTTTCAACACTAACACAAGTGCGAAAAGTGGTTTTTCAACACTATCACAAGTGCAAAAAGTGTTTTTTCCACACTAATACAAGTGCAAAAGTGGTTTCCTGCACCAACACAAGTGCGAAAAGTGGTTTTTCAACACTAACACAAGTGCGAAAAGTGGTTTTTCAACACAAACACAAGTGCGAAAAGTGTTTTTTCCACACTAATACAAGTGCAAAAGTGGTTTCCTGCACCAACACAAGTGCGTAAAGTGGTTTTTCAACACTAACACAAGTGCGAAAAGTGGTTTTTCAACACTATCACAAGTGCAAAAAGTGTTTTTTCCACACTAATACAAGTGCGAAAAGTGGTTTTTCCACACTAATACAAGTGCAAAAGTGGTTTCCTGCACCAACACAAGTGCGTAAAGTGGTTTTTCAACACTAACACAAGTGCGAAAAGTGGTTTTTCAACACTATCACAAGTGCAAAAAGTGTTTTTTCCACACTAATACAAGTGCAAAAGTGGTTTCCGCACCAACACAAGTGCGAAAAGTGGTTTTTCAACACTAACACAAGTGCGAAAAGTGGTTTTTCAACACTAACACAAGTGCGAAAAGTGGTTTTTCAACACAAACACAAGTGCGAAAAGTGTTTTTTCCACACTAATACAAGTGCAAAAGTGGTTTCCTGCACCAACACAAGTGCGTAAAGTGGTTTTTCAACACTAACACAAGTGCGAAAAGTGGTTTTTCAACACTATCACAAGTGCAAAAAGTGTTTTTTCCACACTAATACAAGTGCAAAAGTGGTTTCCTGCACCAACACAAGTGCGAAAAGTGGTTTTTCAACACTAACACAAGTGCGAAAAGTGGTTTTTCAACACTAACACATGTGCGAAAAGTGGTTTTTCAACACTATCACAAGTGCAAAAAGTGTTTTTTCCACACTAATACAAGTGCAAAAGTGGTTTCCTGCACCAACACAAGTGCGAAAAGTGGTTTTTCAACACTAACACAAGTGTGAAAAGTGGTTTTTCAACACAAACACAAGTGCGAAAAGTGTTTTTTCCACACTAATACATGTGCAAAAGTGGTTTCCTGCACCAACACAAGTGCGAAAAGTGGTTTTTCAACACTAACACAAGTGCAAAAAGTGTTTTTTCCACACTAATACAAGTGCAAAAGTGGTTTCCTGCACCAACACAAGTGCGAAAAGTGGTTTTTCAACACTAACACAAGTGCGAAAAGTGGTTTTTCAACACTAACACAAGTGCGAAAAGTGGTTTTTCAACACTATCACAAATGCAAAAAGTGTTTTTTCCACACTAATACAAGTGCAAAAGTGGTTTCCTGCACCAACACAAGTGCGAAAAGTGGTTTTTCAACACTAACACAAGTGCGAAAAGTGGTTTTTCAACACTAACACATGTGCGAAAAGTGGTTTTTCAACACTATCACAAGTGCAAAAAGTGTTTTTTCCACACTAATACAAGTGCAAAAGTGGTTTCCTGCACCAAAACAAGTGCGAAAAGTGGTTTTTCAACACTAACACAAGTGCGAAAAGTGGTTTTTCAACACTAACACAAGTGCGAAAAGTGGTTTTTCAACACTATCACAAGTGCAAAAAGTGTTTTTTCCACACTAATACAAGTGCAAAAGTGGTTTCCTGCACCAACACAAGTGCGAAAAGTGGTTTTTCAACACTAACACAAGTGCGAAAAGTGGTTTTTCAACACAAACACAAGTGCGAAAAGTGTTTTTTCCACACTAATACAAGTGCAAAAGTGGTTTCCTGCACCAACACAAGTGCGTAAAGTGGTTTTTCAACACTAACACAAGTGCGAAAAGTGGTTTTTCAACACTATCACAAGTGCAAAAAGTGTTTTTTCCACACTAATACAAGTGCAAAAGTGGTTTCCTGCACCAACACAAGTGCGAAAAGTGGTTTTTCAACACTAACACAAGTGCGAAAAGTGGTTTTTCAACACTAACACAAGTGCGAAAAGTGGTTTTTCAACACTAACACAAGTGCGAAAAGTGGTTTTTCAACACTATCACAAGTGCAAAAAGTGTTTTTTCCACACTAATACAAGTGCAAAAGTGGTTTCCTGCACCAACACAAGCGCGAAAAGTGGTTTTTCAACACTAACACAAGTGCGAAAAGTGGTTTTTCAACACTAACACAAGTGCGAAAAGTGGTTTTTCATCACTAACACAAGTGCGAAAAGTGGTTTCCTGCACCAACACAAGTGCGAAAAGTGGTTTTTCAACACTAACACAAGTGCAAAAAGTGTTTTTTCCACAATAATACAAGTGCAAAAGTGGTTTCCTGCACCAACACAAGTGCGAAAAGTGGTTTTTCAACACTAACACAAGTGCGAAAAGTGGTTTTTCAACACTAACACAAGTGCGAAAAGTGGTTTTTCAACACTATCACAAATGCAAAAAGTGTTTTTTCCACACTAATACAAGTGCAAAAGTGGTTTCCTGCACCAACACAAGTGCGAAAAGTGGTTTTTCAACACTAGCACAAGTGCGAAAAGTGGTTTTTCAACACTAACACATGTGCGAAAAGTGGTTTTTCAACACTATCACAAGTGCGAAAAGTGGTTTTTCAACACTAACACAAGTGTGAAAAGTGGTTTTTCAACACAAACACAAGTGCGAAAAGTGTTTTTTCCACACTAATACACGTGCAAAAGTGGTTTCCTGCACCAACACAAGTGCGAAAAGTGGTTTTTCAACACTAACACAAGTGCAAAAAGTGTTTTTTCCACACTAATACAAGTGCAAAAGTGGTTTCCTGCACCAACACAAGTGCAAAAAGTGGTTTTTCAACACTAACACAAGTGCGAAAAGTGGTTTTTCAACACTAACACAAGTGCGAAAAGTGGTTTTTCAACACTATCACAAATGCAAAAAGTGTTTTTTCCACACTAATACAAGTGCAAAAGTGGTTTCCTGCACCAACACAAGTGCGAAAAGTGGTTTTTCAACACTAACACAAGTGCGAAAAGTGTTTTTTCAACACTAACACATGTGCGAAAAGTGGTTTTTCAACACTATCACAAGTGCAAAAAGTGTTTTTTCCACACTAATACAAGTGCAAAAGTGGTTTCCTGCACCAAAACAAGTGCGAAAAGTGGTTTTTCAACACTAACACAAGTGCGAAAAGTGGTTTTTCAACACTAACACAAGTGCGAAAAGTGGTTTTTCAACACTATCACAAGTGCAAAAAGTGTTTTTTCCACACTAATACAAGTGCAAAAGTGGTTTCCTGCACCAACACAAGTGCGAAAAGTGGTTTTTCAACACTAACACAAGTGCGAAAAGTGGTTTTTCAACACAAACACAAGTGCGAAAAGTGTTTTTTCCACACTAATACAAGTGCAAAAGTGGTTTCCTGCACCAACACAAGTGCGTAAAGTGGTTTTTCAACACTAACACAAGTGCGAAAAGTGGTTTTTCAACACTATCACAAGTGCAAAAAGTGTTTTTTCCACACTAATACAAGTGCAAAAGTGGTTTCCTGCACCAACACAAGTGCGAAAAGTGGTTTTTCAACACTAACACAAGTGCGAAAAGTGGTTTTTCAACACTAACACAAGTGCGAAAAGTGGTTTTTCAACACTAACACAAGTGCGAAAAGTGGTTTTTCAACACTATCACAAGTGCAAAAAGTGTTTTTTCCACACTAATACAAGTGCAAAAGTGGTTTCCTGCACCAACACAAGCGCGAAAAGTGGTTTTTCAACACTAACACAAGTGCGAAAAGTGGTTTTTCAACACTAACACAAGTGCGAAAAGTGGTTTTTCATCACTAACACAAGTGCGAAAAGTGGTTTCCTGCACCAACACAAGTGCGAAAAGTGGTTTTTCAACACTAACACAAGCGCAAAAAGTGTTTTTTCCACAATAATACAAGTGCAAAAGTGGTTTCCTGCACCAACACAAGTGCGAAAAGTGGTTTTTCAACACTAACACAAGTGCGAAAAGTGGTTTTTCAACACTAACACAAGTGCGAAAAGTGGTTTTTCAACACTATCACAAATGCAAAAAGTGTTTTTTCCACACTAATACAAGTGCAAAAGTGGTTTCCTGCACCAACACAAGTGCGAAAAGTGGTTTTTCAACACTAGCACAAGTGCGAAATGTGGTTTTTCAACACTAACACATGTGCGAAAAGTGGTTTTTCAACACTATCACAAGTGCGAAAAGTGGTTTTTCAACACTAACACAAGTGCGAAAAGTGGTTTTTCAACACTATCACAAGTGCAAAAAGTGTTTTTTCCACACTAATACAAGTGCAAAAGTGGTTTCCTGCACCAACACAAGTGCGAAAAGTGGTTTTTCAACACTAACACATGTGCGAAAAATTGTTTTTCAACACTATCACAAGTGCAAAAAGTGTTTTTTCCACACTAATACAAGTGCAAAAGTGGTTTCCTGCACCAACACAAGTGCGAAAAGTGGTTTTTCAACACGAACACAAGTGCGAAAAGTGGTTTTTCAACACTAACACAAGTGCGAAAAGTGGTTTTTCAACACGATCACAAGTGCAAAAAGTGTTTTTTCCACACTAGTACAAGTGCAAAAGTGGTTTCCTGCACCAACACAAGTGCGAAAAGTGGTTTTTCAACACTAACACAAGTGCGAAAAGTGGTTTTTCAACACAAACACAAGTGCGAAAAGTGTTTTTTCCACACTAATACAAGTGCAAAAGTGGTTTCCTGCACCAACACAAGTGCGTAAAGTGGTTTTTCAACACTAACACAAGTGCGAAAAGTGGTTTTTCAACACTATCACAAGTGCAAAAAGTGTTTTTTCCACACTAATACAAGTGCAAAAGTGGTTTCCTGCACCAACACAAGTGCGAAAAGTGGTTTTTCAACACTAACACAAGTGCGAAAAGTGGTTTTTCAACACTAACACATGTGCGAAAAGTGGTTTTTCAACACTATCACAAGTGCAAAAAGTGTTTTTTCCACACTAATACAAGTGCAAAAGTGGTTTCCTGCACCAACACAAGTGCGAAAAGTGGTTTTTCAACACTAACACAAGTGTGAAAAGTGGTTTTTCAACACAAACACAAGTGCGAAAAGTGTTTTTTCCACACTAATACACGTGCAAAAGTGGTTTCCTGCACCAACACAAGTGCGAAAAGTGGTTTTTCATCACTAACACAAGTGCGAAAAGTGGTTTTTCAACACAAACACAAGTGCGAAAAGTGGTTTTTCAACACTAACACAAGTGCGAAAAGTGGTTTTTCAACACTAACACAAGTGCGAAAAGTGGTTTTTCAACACTAACACAAGTGCGAAAAGTGTTTTTTCCACACTAATACAAGTGCAAAAGTGGTTTTCTGCACCAACACAAGTGCGAAAAGTGGTTTTTCAACACTAACACAAGTGCGAAAAGTGGTTTTTCAACACTATCACAAGTGCAAAAAGTGTTTTTTCCACACTAATACAAGTGCAAAAGTGGTTTCCTGCACCAACACAAGTGCGAAAAGTGGTTTTTCAACACTAACACAAGTGCGAAAAGTGGTTTTTCAACACTAACACAAGTGCAAATAGTGTTTTTTCCACACTAATACAAGTGCAAAAGTGGTTTCCTGCACCAACACAAGTGCGAAAAGTGGTTTTTCAACACTAACACAAGTGCGAAAAGTGTTTTTCAACACTAACACAAGTGCAAAAAGTGGTTTCCTGCACCAACACAAGTGCGTAATGTAGTTTTTCAACACTAACACAAGTGCGAAAAGTGGTTTTTCAACACAATCACAAGTGCAAAAAGTGTTTTTTCCACACTAATACAAGTGCAAAAGTGGTTTCCTGCACCAACACAAGTGCGAAAAGTGGTTTTTCAACACTAACACAAGTGCGAAAAGTTGTTTTTCAACACTAACACAAGTGCGAAAAGTGGTTTTTCAACACTATCACAAGTGCAAAAAGTGTTTTTTCCACACTAATACAAGTGCAAAAGTGGTTTCCTGCACCAACACAAGTGCGAAAAGTGGTTTTTCAACACTAACACAAGTGTGAAAAGTGGTTTTTCAACACAAACACAAGTGCGAAAAGTGTTTTTTCCACACTAATACACGTGCAAAAGTGGTTTCCTGCACCAACACAAGTGCGAAAAGTGGTTTTTCAACACTAACACAAGTGCGAAAAGTGGTTTTTCAACACTAACACAAGTGTGAAAAGTGGTTTTTCAACACTATCACAAGTGCAAAAAGTGTTTTTTCCACACTAATACAAGTGCAAAAATGGTTTCCTGCACCAACACAAGTGCGAAAAGTGGTTTTTCATCACTAACACAAGTGCGAAAAGTGGTTTTTCAACACAAACACAAGTGCGAAAAGTGGTTTTTCAACACTATCACATGTGCGAAAAGTGTTTTTTCCACACTAATACACGTGCAAAAGTGGTTTCCTGCACCAACACAAGTGCGAAATGTGGTTTTTCAACACTAACACAAGTGCGAAAAGTGGTATTTCAACACTAACACAAGTGCGAAAAGTGGTTTTTCAACACTATCACAAGTGCAAAAAGTGTTTTTTCCACACTAATACAAGTGCAAAAGTGGTTTCCTGCACTGGTTTGGAACACATGGGGTTTGGAGTGGTTTGGAACACAAGATTTAGAGGCAAACACAGAGTTGAGGCATTCAGCTTTTTCACGTGCGGAGTCAGCCGTGTGGACATTTGAGGTGAGGGAGGGGATGGAGGGGGAACAAACACCAGAAACAGATTTGACCAGACACCACCAGGATTTGGAAGAGGGAGACAGATAAGAGAGTTCGGTCCTGAGAACGGAGAGATATTGTTTCCTGGCTCACGGTTTGTTCACGGTTTGTTCACGACATTAAAAACATCATTGTCTGAGAGGGTCTGTGGGGGGTTTGAGTGATTGTAGCTCGTGATCCAGGTGAGCTTCAGGACCCACGGTCCTACTTTTATGATTATTATACAAGCTGGGACAGGTAGAAAAGATATGTAACAATAAATGAGCAAAGAACAATTATCTTCTTCCTGATGTATTCCTGATGTATATATATATTATACATATGATAAACTCGCTCTTCATACAAAACACCCGCATGACCCTTTATATCTGGATCAAGATTCCCACCCCAGGTAAACAACTCCATGGAGGCACGTCATAGAAATCCCACAGCCGTGAAACCTCCAATCGATAATATAGAAAATAATTATGGATCAAAATGTGATCGAAACACGACAAGATTCACATTAGTGTCCTCAAAGAAATACCATTTCTATTGCGAGCACAATGAATGTCATGACGTCCTGAAAGGTGATTCTCTTACTCACATGGAATGTGAAACGTCCGCATAACGCTCCCTGTTGTTGTCTCTTCCGAACATGTGTCTAAGTTGAAAAAGATTGAAAAGTCAATTTATTGTACATTCCCTGAGGTAGATATATCCAAAATCAAGTTTTCAAAAGTGCAGATGGGGGTGAATGAAATTATTTACTTCACACACTTTTACGGGGTGTTTTTCTCCTTCTTTGGTGAATCGTGTGGAGGTGAGGAGTTCAGATCAACGTCTTTGATTGATGATGATGGAATCATCTTTGATTCCCTGAAAAAGAACAGTTTTCTTTCATCCACAGCTTAATACAGTTGTGCTAAACCGGAAAACATGAACACATTCTCCATTTCAACAAATCTTTTCTTTCCTTCAGACACCACAATGACACATAAAACCAGGTAAAATAAAACTAGAGCGGCACTCGGTAGAGCGCATACCTCCAAGCGCATACAAGTGCGTAATGTGGGTTTTCAACACTAACACAAGTGCGAAAAGTGGTTTTTCAACACAATCACAAGTGCAAAAAGTGTTTTTTCCACACCAATACAAGTGCAAAAGTGTTTTCCTGCACCAACACAAGTGCGAAAAGTGGTTTTTCAACACTAACACAAGTGCGAAAAGTGGTTTTTCAACACTAACACAAGTGCAAATAGTGTTTTTTCCACACTAATACAAGTGCAAAAGTGGTTTCCTGCACCAACACAAGTGCGAAAAGTGGTTTTTCAACACTAACACAAGTGCGAAAAGTGTTTTTCAACACTAACACAAGTGCAAAAAGTGGTTTCCTGCACCAACACAAGTGCGTAATGTAGTTTTTCAACACTAACACAAGTGCGAAAAGTGGTTTTTCAACACAATCACAAGTGCAAAAAGTGTTTTTTCCACACTAATACAAGTGCAAAAGTGGTTTCCTGCACCAACACAAGTGCGAAAAGTGGTTTTTCAACACTAACACAAGTGCGAAAAGTTGTTTTTCAACACTAACACAAGTGCGAAAAGTGGTTTTTCAACACTATCACAAGTGCAAAAAGTGTTTTTTCCACACTAATACAAGTGCAAAAGTGGTTTCCTGCACCAACACAAGTGCGAAAAGTGGTTTTTCAACACTAACACAAGTGTGAAAAGTGGTTTTTCAACACAAACACAAGTGCGAAAAGTGTTTTTTCCACACTAATACACGTGCAAAAGTGGTTTCCTGCACCAACACAAGTGCGAAAAGTGGTTTTTCAACACTAACACAAGTGCGAAAAGTGGTTTTTCAACACTAACACAAGTGTGAAAAGTGGTTTTTCAACACTATCACAAGTGCAAAAAGTGTTTTTTCCACACTAATACAAGTGCAAAAATGGTTTCCTGCACCAACACAAGTGCGAAAAGTGGTTTTTCATCACTAACACAAGTGCGAAAAGTGGTTTTTCAACACAAACACAAGTGCGAAAAGTGGTTTTTCAACACTATCACATGTGCGAAAAGTGTTTTTTCCACACTAATACACGTGCAAAAGTGGTTTCCTGCACCAACACAAGTGCGAAATGTGGTTTTTCAACACTAACACAAGTGCGAAAAGTGGTATTTCAACACTAACACAAGTGCGAAAAGTGGTTTTTCAACACTATCACAAGTGCAAAAAGTGTTTTTTCCACACTAATACAAGTGCAAAAGTGGTTTCCTGCACTGGTTTGGAACACATGGGGTTTGGAGTGGTTTGGAACACAAGATTTAGAGGCAAACACAGAGTTGAGGCATTCAGCTTTTTCACGTGCGGAGTCAGCCGTGTGGACATTTGAGGTGAGGGAGGGGATGGAGGGGGAACAAACACCAGAAACAGATTTGACCAGACACCACCAGGATTTGGAAGAGGGAGACAGATAAGAGAGTTCGGTCCTGAGAACGGAGAGATATTGTTTCCTGGCTCACGGTTTGTTCACGGTTTGTTCACGACATTAAAAACATCATTGTCTGAGAGGGTCTGTGGGGGGTTTGAGTGATTGTAGCTCGTGATCCAGGTGAGCTTCAGGACCCACGGTCCTACTTTTATGATTATTATACAAGCTGGGACAGGTAGAAAAGATATGTAACAATAAATGAGCAAAGAACAATTATCTTCTTCCTGATGTATTCCTGATGTATATATATATTATACATATGATAAACTCGCTCTTCATACAAAACACCCGCATGACCCTTTATATCTGGATCAAGATTCCCACCCCAGGTAAACAACTCCATGGAGGCACGTCATAGAAATCCCACAGCCGTGAAACCTCCAATCGATAATATAGAAAATAATTATGGATCAAAATGTGATCGAAACACGACAAGATTCACATTAGTGTCCTCAAAGAAATACCATTTCTATTGCGAGCACAATGAATGTCATGACGTCCTGAAAGGTGATTCTCTTACTCACATGGAATGTGAAACGTCCGCACAACGCTCCCTGTTGTTGTCTCTTCCGAACATGTGTCTAAGTTGAAAAAGATTGAAAAGTCAATTTATTGTACATTCCCTGAGGTAGATATATCCAAAATCAAGTTTTCAAAAGTGCAGATGGGGGTGAATGAAATTATTTACTTCACACACTTTTACGGGGTGTTTTTCTCCTTCTTTGGTGAATCGTGTGGAGGTGAGGAGTTCAGATCAACGTCTTTGATTGATGATGATGGAATCATCTTTGATTCCCTGAAAAAGAACAGTTTTCTTTCATCCACAGCTTAATACAGTTGTGCTAAACCGGAAAACATGAACACATTCTCCATTTCAACAAATCTTTTCTTTCCTTCAGACACCACAATGACACATAAAACCAGGTAAAATAAAACTAGAGCGGCACTCGGTAGAGCGCATACCTCCAAGCGCATACAAGTGCGTAATGTGGGTTTTCAACACTAACACAAGTGCGAAAAGTGGTTTTTCAACACAATCACAAGTGCAAAAAGTGTTTTTTCCACACCAATACAAGTGCAAAAGTGTTTTCCTGCACCAACACAAGTGCGAAAAGTGGTTTTTCAACACTAACACATGTGCAAAAAGTGTTTTTTCCACACTAATACAAGTGCAAAAGTGGTTTCCTGCACCAACACAAGTGCGAAAAGTGGTTTTTCAACACTAACACAAGTGCGAAAAGTTGTTTTTCAACACTAACACAAGTGCGAAAAGTGGGTTTTCAACACTATCACAAGTGCAAAAAGTGTTTTTTCCACACTAATACAAGTGCAAAAGTGGTTTCCTGCACCAACACAAGTGCGAAAAGTGGTTTTTCAACACTAACACAAGTGCGAAAAGTGGTTTTTCAACACAAACACAAGTGCGAAAAGTGTTTTTTCCACACTAATACACGTGCAAAAGTGGTTTCCTGCACCAACACAAGTGCGAAAAGTGGTTTTTCAACACTAACACATGTGCGAAAAGTGGTTTTTCAACACTATCACAAGTGCGAAAAGTGGTTTTTCAACACTAACACAAGTGCGAAAAGTGGTTTTTCAACACTATCACAAGTGCAAAAAGTGTTTTTTCCACACTAATACAAGTGCAAAAATGGTTTCCTGCACCAACACAAGTGCGAAAAGTGGTTTTTCATCACTAACACAAGTGCGAAAAGTGGTTTCCTGCACCAACACAAGTGCGAAAAGTGGTTTTTCAACACTAACACAAGTGCAAAAAGTGTTTTTTCCACACTAATACAAATGCAAAAGTGGTTTCCTGCACCAACACAAGTGCGAAAAGTGGTTTTTCAACACTAACACAAGTGCGAAAAGTGGTTTTTCAACACTAACACAAGTGTGAAAAGTGGTTTTTCAACACTAACACAAGTGCGAAAAGTGGTTTTTCAACACTATCACAAGTGCAAAAAGTGTTTTTTCCACACTAATACAAGTGCAAAAATGGTTTCCTGCACCAACACAAGTGCGAAAAGTGGTTTTTCATCACTAACACAAGTGCGAAAAGTGGTTTCCTGCACCAACACAAGTGCGAAAAGTGGTTTTTCAACACTAACACAAGTGCAAAAAGTGTTTTTTCCACACTAATACAAGTGCAAAAGTGGTTTCCTGCACCAACACAAGTGCGAAAAGTGGTTTTTCAACACTAACACAAGTGCGAAAAGTGGTTTTTCAACACTAACACAAGTGCGAAAAGTGGTTTTTCAACACTATCACAAATGCAAAAAGTGTTTTTTCCACACTAATACAAGTGCAAAAGTGGTTTCCTGCACCAACACAAGTGCGAAAAGTGGTTTTTCAACACTAACACAAGTGCGAAAAGTGGTTTTTCAACACTAACACATGTGCGAAAAGTGTTTTTTCCACACTAATACACGTGCAAAAGTGGTTTCCTGCACCAACACAAGTGCGAAAAGTGTTTTTTCATCACTAACACAAGTGTGAAAAGTGGTTTTTCAACACAAACACAAGTGCGAAAAGTGGTTTTTCAACACTATCACAAGTGTGAAAAGTGTTTTTTCCACACTAATACACGTGCAAGAGTGGTTTCCTGCACCAACACAAGTGCGAAAAGTGGTTTTTCAACACTAACACAAGTGCGAAAAGTGGTTTTTCAACACTAACACAAGTGCAAAAAGTGGTTTTTCAACAATATCACAAGTGCAAAAAGTGTTTTTTCCACACTAATACAAGTGCAAAAGTGGTTTCCTGCACCAACACAAGTGCGAAAAGTGGTTTTTCAACACTAACACAAGTGCGAATAGTGGTTTTTCAACACTATCACAAGTGCAAAAAGTGTTTTTTCCACACTAAAACAAGTGCAAAAGTGGTTTCCTGCACCAACACAAGTGCGAAAAGTGGTTTTTCAACACTAACACAAGTGCGAAAAGTGGTTTTTCAACACTAACACAAGTGCGAAAAGTGGTTTTTCAACACTAACACAAGTGCGAAAAGTGCTTTTTCCACACTAATACAAGTGCAAAAGTGGTTTCCTGCACCAACACAAGTGCATAAAGTGGTTTTTCAACACTAACACAAGTGCGAAAAGTGGTTTTTCAACACTATCACAAGTGCAAAAAGTGTTTTTTCCACACTACTACAAGTGCAAAAGTGGTTTCCTGCACCAACACAAGTGCGAAAAGTGGTTTTTCAACACTAACACAAGTGCGAAAAGTGGTTTTTCAACACTAACACATGTGCGAAAAGTGGTTTTTCAACACTATCACAAGTGCAAAAAGTGTTTTTTCCACACTAATACAAGTGCAAAAGTGGTTTCCTGCACCAACACAAGTGCGAAAAGTGGTTTTTCAACACTAAAACAAGTGCGAAAAGTGGTTTTTCAACACTAACACAAGTGCGAAAAGTGTTTTTTCCACACTAATACAAGTGCAAAAGTGGTTTCCTGCACTGGTTTGGAACACATGGGGTTTGGAGGGGTTTGGAACACAAGATTTAGAGGCAAACACAGAGTTGAGGCATTCAGCTTTTTCACGTGCGGAGTCAGCCGTGTGGACATTTGAGGTGAGGGAGGGGATGGAGGGGGAACAAACACCAGAAACAGATTTGACCAGACGCCACCAGGATTTGGAAGAGGGAGACAGATAAGAGAGTTCGGTCCTGAGAACGGAGAGATATTGTTTCCCGGCTCACGGTTTGTTCACGGTTTGTTCACGACATTAAAAACATCATTGTCTGAGAGGGTCTGTGGGGGGTTTGAGTGATTGTAGCTCGTGATCCAGGTGAGCTTCAGGACCCACGGTCCTACTTTTATGATTATTATACAAGCTGGGACAGGTAGAAAAGATATGTAACAATAAATGACCAAAGAACAATTATCTTCTTCCTGATGTATTCCTGATGTATATATATATTATACATATGATAAACTCGCTCTACATACAAAACACCCGCATGACCCTTTATATCTGGATCAAGATTCCCACCCCAGGTAAACAACTCCATGGAGGCACGTCATAGAAATCCCACAGCCGTGAAACCTCCAATCGATAATATAGAAAATAATTATGGATCAAAATGTGATCGAAACACGACAAGATTCACATTAGTTTCCTCAAAGAAATACCATTTCTATTGCGAGCACAATGAATGTCATGACGTCCTGAAAGGTGATTCTCTTACTCACATGGAATGTGAAACGTCCGCACAACGCTCCCTGTTGTTGTCTCTTCCGAACATGTGTCTAAGTTGAAAAAGATTGAAAAGTCAATTTATTGTACATTCCCTGAGGTAGATATATCCAAAATCAAGTTTTCAAAAGTGCAGATGGGGGTGAATGAAATTATTTACTTCACACGCTTTTATGGGGTGTTTTTCTCCTTCTTTGGTGAATCGTGTGGAGGTGAGGAGTTCAGATCAACGTCTTTGATTGATGATGATGGAATCATCTTTGATTCCCTGAAAAAGAGCAGTTTTCTTTCATCCACAGCTTAATACAGTTGTGCTAAACCGGAAAACATGAACACATTCTCCATTTCAACAAATCTTTTCTTTCCTTCAGACACCACAATGACACATAAAACCAGGTAAAATAAAACTAGAGCGGCACTCGGTAGAGCGCATACCTCCAAGCGCATACAAGTGCGTAATGTGGTTTTTCAACACTAACACAAGTGCGAAAAGTGGTTTTTCAACACAATCACAAGTGCAAAAAGTGTTTTTTCCACACCAATACAAGTGCAAAAGTGTTTTCCTGCACCAACACAAGTGCGAAAAGTGGTTTTTCAACACTAACACATGTGCGAAAAATTGTTTTTCAACACTATCACAAGTGCAAAAAGTGTTTTTTCCACACTAATACAAGTGCAAAAGTGGTTTCCTGCACCAACACAAGTGCGAAAAGTGGTTTTTCAACACGAACACAAGTGCGAAAAGTGGTTTTTCAACACTAACACAAGTGCGAAAAGTGGTTTTTCAACACGATCACAAGTGCAAAAAGTGTTTTTTCCACACTAGTACAAGTGCAAAAGTGGTTTCCTGCACCAACACAAGTGCGAAAAGTGGTTTTTCAACACTAACACAAGTGCGAAAAGTGGTTTTTCAACACAAACACAAGTGCGAAAAGTGTTTTTTCCACACTAATACAAGTGCAAAAGTGGTTTCCTGCACCAACACAAGTGCGTAAAGTGGTTTTTCAACACTAACACAAGTGCGAAAAGTGGTTTTTCAACACTATCACAAGTGCAAAAAGTGTTTTTTCCACACTAATACAAGTGCAAAAGTGGTTTCCTGCACCAACACAAGTGCGAAAAGTAGTTTTTCAACACTAACACAAGTGCGAAAAGTGGTTTTTCAACACTAACACATGTGCGAAAAGTGGTTTTTCAACACTATCACAAGTGCAAAAAGTGTTTTTTCCACACTAATACAAGTGCAAAAGTGGTTTCCTGCACCAACACAAGTGCGAAAAGTGGTTTTTCAACACTAACACAAGTGCGAAAAGTGGTTTTTCAACACTAACACAAGTGCGAAAAGTGGTTTTTCAACACTATCACAAGTGCAAAAAGTGTTTTTTCCACACTAATACAAGTGCAAAAATGGTTTCCTGCACCAACACAATTGCGAAAAGTGGTTTTTCATCACTAACACAAGTGCGAAAAGTGGTTTATCAACACAAACACAAGTGCAAAAAGTGTTTTTTCCACACTAATAAGAGTGCAAAAGTGGTTTCCTGCACCAACACAAGTGCGTAATGTGGTTTTTCAACACTAACACATGTGCGAAAAGTGGTTTTTCAACACAATCACAAGTGCAAAAAGTGTTTTTTCCACACTAATACAAGTGCAAAAGTGGTTTCCTGCACCAACACAAGTGTGAAAAGTGGTTTTTCAACACTAACACAAGTGCGAAAAGTTGTTTTTCAACACTAACACAAGTGCGAAAAGTGGTTTTTCAACACTATCACAAGTGCAAAAAGTGTTTTTTCCACACTAATACAAGTGCAAAAGTGGTTTCCTGCACCAACACAAGTGCGAAAAGTGGTTTTTCAACACTAACACAAGTGTGAAAAGTGGTTTTTCAACACAAACACAAGTGCGAAAAGTGTTTTTTCCACACTAATACACGTGCAAAAGTGGTTTCCTGCACCAACACAAGTGCGAAAAGTGGTTTTTCATCACTAACACAAGTGCGAAAAGTGGTTTTTCAACACAAACACAAGTGCGAAATGTGCTTTTTCAACACTATCACAAGTGTGAAAAGTGTTTTTTCCACACTAATACACGTGCAAAAGTGGTTTCCTGCACCAACACAAGTGCGAAAAGTGGTTTTTCAACACTAACACAAGTGCGAAAAGTGGTTTTTCAACACTAACACAAGTGCGAAAAGTGGTTTTTCAACAATATCACAAGTGCAAAAAGTGTTTTTTCCACACTAATACAAGTGCAAAAGTGGTTTCCTGCACCAACACAAGTGCGAAAAGTGGTTTTTCAACACTAACACAAGTGCGAATAGTGGTTTTTCAACACTATCACAAGTGCAAAAAGTGTTTTTTCCACACTAAAAGAAGTGCAAAAGTGGTTTCCTGCACCAACACAAGTGCGAAAAGTGGTTTTTCAACACTAACACAAGTGCGAAAAGTGGTTTTTCAACACTAACACAAGTGTGAAAAGTGGTTTTTCAACACTAACACAAGTGCGAAAAGTGCTTTTTCAACACTAATACAAGTGCAAAAGTGGTTTCCTGCACCAACACAAGTGCGAAAAGTGGTTTTTCAACACTAACGCAAGTGCAAAAAGTGGTTTTTCAACACTAACACAAGTGCTAAAAGTGTTTTTTCCACACTAATACAAGTGCAAAAGTGGTTTTCTGCACCAACACAAGTGCGAAAAGTGGTTTTTCAACACTAACACAAGTGCGAAAAGTGGTTTTTCAACACTATCACAAGTGCAAAAAGTGTTTTTTCCACACTAATACAAGTGCAAAAGTGGTTTCCTGCACCAACACAAGTGCGAAAATGGTTTTTCAACACTAACACAAGTGCGAAAAGTGGTTTTTCAACACTAACACAAGTGCAAAAAGTGTTTTTTCCACACTAATACAAGTGCAAAAGTGGTTTCCTGCACCAACACAAGTGCGAAAAGTGGTTTTTCAACACGAACACAAGTGCGAAAAGTGGTTTTTCAACACTAACACAAGTGCGAAAAGTGGTTTTTCAACACGAACACAAGTGCGAAAAGTGGTTTTTCAACACTAACACAAGTGCGAAAAGTGGTTTTTCAACACTATCACAAGTGCAAAAATTGTTTTTTCCACACTAATACAAGTGCAAAAGTGGTTTCCTGCACCAACACAAGTGCGAAAAGTGGTTTTTCAACACTAACACAAGTGCGAAAAGTTGTTTTTCAACACTAACACAAGTGCGAAAAGTGGTTTTTCAACACTATCACAAGTGCAAAAATTGTTTTTTCCACACTAATACAAGTGCAAAAGTGGTTTCCTGCACCAACACAAGTGCGAAAAGTGGTTTTTCAACACTAACACAAGTGTGAAAAGTGGTTTTTCAACACAAACACAAGTGCGAAAAGTGTTTTTTCCACACTAATACACGTGCAAAAGTGGTTTCCTGCACCAACACAAGTGCGAAAAGTGGTTTTTCAACACTAACACAAGTGCGAAAAGTGGTTTTTCAACACTAACACAAGTGTGAAAAGTGGTTTTTCAACACTATCACAAGTGCAAAAAGTGTTTTTTCCACACTAATACAAGTGCAAAAATGGTTTCCTGCACCAACACAAGTGCGAAAAGTGGTTTTTCATCACTAACACAAGTGCGAAAAGTGGTTTTTCAACACAAACACAAGTGCGAAAAGTGGTTTTTCAACACTATCACATGTGCGAAAAGTGTTTTTTCCACACTAATACACGTGCAAAAGTGGTTTCCTGCACCAACACAAGTGCGAAAAGTGGTTTTTCAACACTAACACAAGTGCGAAAAGTGGTATTTCAACACTAACACAAGTGCGAAAAGTGGTTTTTCAACACTATCACAAGTGCAAAAAGTGTTTTTTCCACACTAATACAAGTGCAAAAGTGGTTTCCTGCACTGGTTTGGAACACATGGGGTTTGGAGGGGTTTGGAACACACACCAGAAACAGATTTAACCAGACGCCACCATGATTTGGAAGAGGGAGACAGATAAGAGATGTTCGGTCCTGAGAACGGAGAGATATTGTTTCCCGGCTCACGGTTTGTTCACGGTTTGTTCACGACATTAAAAACATCATTGTCTGAGAGGGTCTGTGGGGGGTTTGAGTGATTGTAGCTCGTGATCCAGGTGAGCTTCAGGACCCACGGTCCTACTTTTATGATTATTATACAAGCTGGGACAGGTAGAAAAGATATGTAACAATAAATGACCAAAGAACAATTATCTTCTTCCTGATGTATTCCTGATGTATATATATATTATACATATGATAAACTCGCTCTTCATACAAAACACCCGCATGACCCTTTATATCTGGATCAAGATTCCCACCCCAGGTAAACAACTCCATGGAGGCACGTCATAGAAATCCCACAGCCGTGAAACCTCCAATCGATAATATAGAAAATAATTATGGATCAAAATGTGATCGAAACACGACAAGATTCACATTAGTTTCCTCAAAGAAATACCATTTCTATTGCGAGCACAATGAATGTCATGACGTCCTGAAAGGTGATTCTCTTACTCACATGGAATGTGAAACGTCCGCACAACGCTCCCTGTTGTTGTCTCTTCCGAACATGTGTCTAAGTTGAAAAAGATTGAAAAGTCAATTTATTGTACATTCCCTGAGGTAGATATATCCAAAATCAAGTTTTCAAAAGTGCAGATGGGGGTGAATGAAATTATTTACTTCACACGCTTTTACGGGGTGTTTTTCTCCTTCTTTGGTGAATCGTGTGGAGGTGAGGAGTTCAGATCAACGTCTTTGATTGATGATGATGGAATCATCTTTGATTCCCTGAAAAAGAACAGTTTTCTTTCATCCACAGCTTAATACAGTTGTGCTAAACCGGAAAACATGAACACATTCTCCATTTCAACAAATCTTTTCTTTCCTTCAGACACCACAATGACACATAAAACCAGGTAAAATAAAACTAGAGCGGCACTCGGTAGAGCGCATACCTCCAAGCGCATACAAGTGTGTAATGTGGGTTTTCAACACTAACACAAGTGCGAAAAGTGGTTTTTCAACACAATCACAAGTGCAAAAAGTGTTTTTTCCACACCAATACAAGTGCAAAAGTGTTTTCCTGCACCAACACAAGTGCGAAAAGTGGTTTTTCAACACTAACACATGTGCAAAAAGTGTTTTTTCCACACTAATACAAGTGCAAAAGTGGTTTCCTGCACCAACACAAGTGCGAAAAGTGGTTTTTCAACACTAACACAAGTGCGAAAAGTTGTTTTTCAACACTAACACAAGTGCGAAAAGTGGGTTTTCAACACTATCACAAGTGCAAAAAGTGTTTTTTCCACACTAATACAAGTGCAAAAGTGGTTTCCTGCACCAACACAAGTGCGAAAAGTGGTTTTTCAACACTAACACAAGTGCGAAAAGTGGTTTTTCAACACAAACACAAGTGCGAAAAGTGTTTTTTCCACACTAATACACGTGCAAAAGTGGTTTCCTGCACCAACACAAGTGCGAAAAGTGGTTTTTCAACACTAACACAAGTGCGAAAAGTGGTTTTTCAACACTATCACAAGTGCAAAAAGTGTTTTTTCCACACTAATACAAGTGCAAAAGTGGTTTCCTGCACCAACACAAGTGCGAAAAGTGGTTTTTCAACACTAACACAAGTGCGAAAAGTGGTTTTTCAACACTAACACAAGTGCGAAAAGTGGTTTTTCAACACTATCACAAGTGCAAAAAGTGTTTTTTCCACACTAATACAAGTGCAAAAGTGGTTTCCTGCACCAACACAAGTGCGAAAAGTGGTTTTTCAACACTAACACAAGTGCGAAAAGTGGTTTTTCAACACTAACACATGTGCGAAAAGTGGTTTTTCAACACTATCACAAGTGCAAAAAGTGTTTTTTCCACACTAATACAAGTGCAAAAGTGGTTTCCTGCACCAACACAAGTGCGAAAAGTGGTTTTTCAACACTAACACAAGTGCGAAAAGTGGTTTTTCAACACTAACACAAGTGCGAAAAGTGGTTTTTCAACACTAACACAAGTGCGAAAAGTGGTTTTTCAACACTATCACAAGTGCAAAAAGTGTTTTTTCCACACTAATACAAGTGCAAAAATGGTTTCCTGCACCAACACAAGTGCGAAAAGTGGTTTTTCATCACTAACACAAGTGCGAAAAGTGGTTTCCTGCACCAACACAAGTGCGAAAAGTGGTTTTTCAACACTAACACAAGTGCAAAAAGTGTTTTTTCCACACTAATACAAGTGCAAAAGTGGTTTCCTGCACCAACACAAGTGCGAAAAGTGGTTTTTCAACACTAACACAAGTGCGAAAAGTGGTTTTTCAACACTAACACAAGTGCGAAAAGTGGTTTTTCAACACTATCACAAATGCAAAAAGTGTTTTTTCCACACTAATACAAGTGCAAAAGTGGTTTCCTGCACCAACACAAGTGCGAAAAGTGGTTTTTCAACACTAACACAAGTGCGAAAAGTGGTTTTTCAACACTAACACATGTGCGAAAAGTGTTTTTTCCACACTAATACACGTGCAAAAGTGGTTTCCTGCACCAACACAAGTGCGAAAAGTGGTTTTTCATCACTAACACAAGTGCGAAAAGTGGTTTTTCAACACAAACACAAGTGCGAAAAGTGGTTTTTCAACACTATCACAAGTGTGAAAAGTGTTTTTTCCACACTAATACACGTGCAAAAGTGGTTTCCTGCACAAACACAAGTGCGAAAAGTGGTTTTTCAACACTAACACAAGTGCGAAAAGTGGTTTTTCAACACTAACATAAGTGCGAAAAGTGGTTTTTCAACAATATCACAAGTGTGAAAAGTGGTTTATCAACACAAACACAAGTGCGAAAAGTGGTTTTTCCACACTAATACAAGTGCAAAAGTGGTTTCCTGCACCAACACAAGTGCGAAAAGTGGTTTTTCAACACTAACACAAGTGCGAATAGTGGTTTTTCAACACTATCACAAGTGCAAAAAGTGTTTTTTCCACACTAAAACAAGTGCAAAAGTGGTTTCCTGCACCAACACAAGTGCGAAAAGTGGTTTTTCAACACTAACACAAGTGCGAAAAGTGTTTTTTCAACACTAACACAAGTGCGAAAAGTGGTTTTTCAACACTAACACAAGTGCGAAAAGTGCTTTTTCCACACTAATACAAGTGCAAAAGTGGTTTCCTGCACCAACACAAGTGCGTAAAGTGGTTTTTCAACACTAACACAAGTGCGAAAAGTGGTTTTTCAACAATATCACAAGTGCAAAAAGTGTTTTTTCCACACTAATACAAGTGCAAAAGTGGTTTCCTGCACCAACACAAGTGCGAAAAGTGGTTTTTCAACACTAACACAAGTGCGAATAGTGGTTTTTCAACACTATCACAAGTGCAAAAAGTGTTTTTTCCACACTAAAACAAGTGCAAAAGTGGTTTCCTGCACCAACACAAGTGCGAAAAGTGGTTTTTCAACACTAACACAAGTGCGAAAAGTGGTTTTTCAACACTAACACAAGTGCGAAAAGTGGTTTTTCAACACTATCACATGTGCGAAAAGTGTTTTTTCCACACTAATACAAGTGCAAAAATGGTTTCCTGCACCAACACAAGTGCGAAAAGTGGTTTTTCATCACTAACACAAGTGCGAAAAGTGGTTTCCTGCACCAACACAAGTGCGAAAAGTGGTTTTTCAACACTAACACAAGTGCGAAAAGTGGTTTTTCAACACTAACACAAGTGCGAAAAGTGGTTTTTCAACACTATCACAAGTGCAAAAAGTGTTTTTTCCACACTAATACAAGTGCAAAAATGGTTTCCTGCACCAACACAAGTGCGAAAAGTGGTTTTTCATCACTAACACAAGTGCGAAAAGTGGTTTCCTGCACCAACACAAGTGCGAAAAGTGGTTTTTCAACACTAACACAAGTGCAAAAAGTGTTTTTTCCACACTAATACAAGTGCAAAAGTGGTTTCCTGCACCAACACAAGTGCGAAAAGTGGTTTTTCAACACTAACACAAGTGCGAAAAGTGGTTTCCTGCACCAACACAAGTGCGAAAAGTGGTTTTTCAACACTAACACAAGTGCGAATAGTGGTTTTTCAACACTATCACAAGTGCAAAAAGTGTTTTTTCCACACTAAAACAAGTGCAAAAGTGGTTTCCTGCACCAACACAAGTGCGAAAAGTGGTTTTTCAACACTAACACAAGTGCGAAAAGTGTTTTTTCAACACTAACACAAGTGCGAAAAGTGGTTTTTCAACACTAACACAAGTGCGAAAAGTGCTTTTTCCACACGAATACAAGTGCAAAAGTGGTTTCCTGCACCAACACAAGTGCGTAAAGTGGTTTTTCAACACTAACACAAGTGCGAAAAGTGGTTTTTCAACAATATCACAAGTGCAAAAAGTGTTTTTTCCACACTAATACAAGTGCAAAAGTGGTTTCCTGCACCAACACAAGTGCGAAAAGTGGTTTTTCAACACTAACACAAGTGCGAATAGTGGTTTTTCAACACTATCACAAGTGCAAAAAGTGTTTTTTCCACACTAAAACAAGTGCAAAAGTGGTTTCCTGCACCAACACAAATGCGAAAAGTGGTTTTTCAACACTAACACAAGTGCGAAAAGTGGTTTTTCAACACTAACACAAGTGCGAAAAGTGGTTTTTCAACACTATCACATGTGCGAAAAGTGTTTTTTCCACACTAATACAAGTGCAAAAATGGTTTCCTGCACCAACACAAGTGCGAAAAGTGGTTTTTCATCACTAACACAAGTGCGAAAAGTGGTTTCCTGCACCAACACAAGTGCGAAAAGTGGTTTTTCAACACTAACACAAGTGCGAAAAGTGGTTTTTCAACACTAACACAAGTGCGAAAAGTGGTTTTTCAACACTATCACAAGTGCAAAAAGTGTTTTTTCCACACTAATACAAGTGCAAAAATGGTTTCCTGCACCAACACAAGTGCGAAAAGTGGTTTTTCATCACTAACACAAGTGCGAAAAGTGGTTTCCTGCACTAACACAAGTGCGAAAAGTGGTTTTTCAACACTAACACAAGTGCAAAAAGTGTTTTTTCCACACTAATACAAGTGCAAAAGTGGTTTCCTGCACCAACACAAGTGCGAAAAGTGGTTTTTCAACACTAACACAAGTGCGAAAAGTGGTTTTTCAACACTAACACAAGTGCGAAAAGTGGTTTTTCAACACTATCACAAATGCAAAAAGTGTTTTTTCCACACTAATACAAGTGCAAAAGTGGTTTCCTGCACCAACACAAGTGCGAAAAGTGGTTTTTCAACACTAACACAAGTGCGAAAAGTGGTTTTTCAACACTAACACATGTGCGAAAAGTGTTTTTTCCACACTAATACACGTGCAAAAGTGGTTTCCTGCACCAACACAAGTGCGAAAAGTGGTTTTTCATCACTAACACAAGTGCGAAAAGTGGTTTTTCAACACAAACACAAGTGCGAAAAGTGGTTTTTCAACACTATCACAAGTGTGAAAAGTGTTTTTTCCACACTAATACACGTGCAAAAGTGGTTTCCTGCACCAACACAAGTGCGAAAAGTGGTTTTTCAACACTAACACAAGTGCGAAAAGTGGTTTTTCAACACTAACATAAGTGCGAAAAGTGGTTTTTCAACAATATCACAAGTGTGAAAAGTGGTTTATCAACACAAACACAAGTGCGAAAAGTGGTTTTTCCACACTAATACAAGTGCAAAAGTGGTTTCCTGCACCAACACAAGTGCGAAAAGTGGTTTTTCAACACTAACACAAGTGCGAAAAGTGGTTTTTCAACACTAACACAAGTGCGAAAAGTGGTTTTTCAACACTAACACAAGTGCGAAAAGTGCTTTTTCCACACTAATACAAGTGCAAAAGTGGTTTCCTGCACCAACACAAGTGCGTAAAGTGGTTTTTCAACACTAACACAAGTGCGAAAAGTGGTTTTTCAACACTATCACAAGTGCAAAAAGTGTTTTTTCCACACTAATACAAGTGCAAAAGTGGTTTCCTGCACCAACACAAGTGCGAAAAGTGGTTTTTCAACACTAACACAAGTGCGAATAGTGGTTTTTCAACACTATCACAAGTGCAAAAAGTGTTTTTTCCACACTAAAACAAGTGCAAAAGTGGTTTCCTGCACCAACACAAGTGCGAAAAGTGGTTTTTCAACACTAACACAAGTGCGAAAAGTGGTTTTTCAACACTAACACAAGTGCGAAAAGTGCTTTTTCAACACTAACACAAGTGCGAAAAGTGCTTTTTCCACACTAATACAAGTGCAAAAGTGGTTTCCTGCACCAACACAAGTGCGTAAAGTGGTTTTTCAACACTAACACAAGTGCGAAAAGTGGTTTTTCAACACTATCACAAGTCCAAAAAGTGTTTTTTCCACACTAATACAAGTGCAAAAGTGGTTTCCTGCACCAACACAAGTGCGAAAAGTGGTTTTTCAACACTAACACAAGTGCGAAAAGTGGTTTTTCAACACTAACACATGTGCGAAAAGTGGTTTTTCAACACTATCACAAGTGCAAAAAGTGTTTTTTCCACACTAATACAAGTGCAAAAGTGGTTTCCTGCACCAACACAAGTGCGAAAAGTGGTTTTTCAACACTAACACAAGTGCGAAAAGTGGTTTTTCAACACTAACACAAGTGCGAAAAGTGTTTTTTCCACACTAATACAAGTGCAAAAATGGTTTCCTGCACCAACACAATTGCGAAAAGTGGTTTTTCATCACTAACACAAGTGCGAAAAGTGGTTTATCAACACAAACACAAGTGCGAAAAGTGTTTTTTCCACACTAATAAAAGTGCAAAAGTTGTTTCCTGCACCAACACAAGTGCGTAATGTGGTTTTTCAACACTAACACATGTGCGAAAAGTGGTTTTTCAACACAATCACAAGTGCAAAAAGTGTTTTTTCCACACTAATACAAGTGCAAAAGTGGTTTCCTGCACCAACACAAGTGCGAAAAGTGGTTTTTCAACACTAACACAAGTGCGAAAAGTTGTTTTTCAACACTAACACAAGTGCGAAAAGTGGTTTTTCAACACTATCACAAGTGCAAAAAGTGTTTTTTCCACACAAATACAAGTGCAAAAGTGGTTTCCTGCACCAACACAAGTGCGAAAAGTGGTTTTTCAACACTAACACAAGTGTGAAAAGTGGTTTTTCAACACAAACACAAGTGCGAAAAGTGTTTTTTCCACACTAATACACGTGCAAAAGTGGTTTCCTGCACCAACACAAGTGCGAAAAGTGGTTTTTCATCACTAACACAAGTGCGAAAAGTGGTTTTTCAACACAAACACAAGTGCGAAAAGTGCTTTTTCAACACTATCACAAGTGTGAAAAGTGTTTTTTCCACACTAATACACGTGCAAAAGTGGTTTCCTGCACCAACACAAGTGCGAAAAGTGGTTTTTCAACACTAACACAAGTGCGAAAAGTGGTTTTTCAACACTAACACAAGTGCGAAAAGTGGTTTTTCAACAATATCACAAGTGCAAAAAGTGTTTTTTCCACACTAATACAAGTGCAAAAGTGGTATCCTGCACCAACACAAGTGCGAAAAGTGGTTTTTCAACACTAACACAAGTGCGAATACTGGTTTTTCAACACTATCACAAGTGCAAAAAGTGTTTTTTCCACACTAAAACAAGTGCAAAAGTGGTTTCCTGCACCAACACAAGTGCGAAAAGTGGTTTTTCAACATTAACACAAGTGCGAATAGTGGTTTTTCAACACTATCACAAGTGCAAAAAGTGTTTTTTCCACACTAAAACAAGTGCAAAAGTGGTTTCCTGCACCAACACAAGTGCGAAAAGTGGTTTTTCAACACTAACACAAGTGCGAAAAGTGGTTTTTCAACACTAACACAAGTGCGAAAAGTGGTTTTTCAACACTAACACAAGTGCGAAAAGTGCTTTTTCCACACTAATACAAGTGCAAAAGTGGTTTCCTGCACCAACACAAGTGCGTAAAGTGGTTTTTCAACACTAACACAAGTGCGAAAAGTGGTTTTTCAACACTATCACAAGTGCAAAAAGTGTTTTTTCCACACTAATACAAGTGCAAAAGTGGTTTCCTGCACCAACACAAGTGCGAAAAGTGGTTTTTCAACACTAACACAAGTGCGAAAAGTGGTTTTTCAACACTAACACATGTGCGAAAAGTGGTTTTTCAACACTATCACAAGTGCAAAAAGTGTTTTTTCCACACTAATACAAGTGCAAAAGTGGTTTCCTGCACCAACACAAGTGCGAAAAGTGGTTTTTCAACACTAACACAAGTGCGAAAAGTGGTTTTTCAACACTAACACAAGTGCGAAAAGTGGTTTTTCAACACTAACACAAGTGCGAAAAGTGGTTTTTCAACACTATCACAAGTGCAAAAAGTGTTTTTTCCACACTAATACAAGTGCAAAAATGGTTTCCTGCACCAACACAAGTGCGAAAAGTGGTTTTTCATCACTAACACAAGTGCGAAAAGTGGTTTCCTGCACCAACACAAGTGCGAAAAGTGGTTTTTCAACACTAACACAAGTGCAAAAAGTGTTTTTTCCACACTAATACAAGTGCAAAAGTGGTTTCCTGCACCAACACAAGTGCGAAAAGTGGTTTTTCAACACTAACACAAGTGCGAAAAGTGGTTTTTCAACACTAACACAAGTGCGAAAAGTGGTTTTTCAACACTATCACAAATGCAAAAAGTGTTTTTTCCACACTAATACAAGTGCAAAAGTGGTTTCCTGCACCAACACAAGTGCGAAAAGTGGTTTTTCAACACTAACACAAGTGCGAAAAGTGGTTTTTCAACACTAACACATGTGCGAAAAGTGTTTTTTCCACACTAATACACGTGCAAAAGTGGTTTCCTGCACCAACACAAGTGCGAAAAGTGGTTTTTCATCACTAACACAAGTGCGAAAAGTGGTTTTTCAACACAAACACAAGTGCGAAAAGTGGTTTTTCAACACTATCACAAGTGTGAAAAGTGTTTTTTCCACACTAATACACGTGCAAAAGTGGTTTCCTGCACAAACACAAGTGCGAAAAGTGGTTTTTCAACACTAACACAAGTGCGAAAAGTGGTTTTTCAACACTAACATAAGTGCGAAAAGTGGTTTTTCAACAATATCACAAGTGTGAAAAGTGGTTTATCAACACAAACACAAGTGCGAAAAGTGGTTTTTCCACACTAATACAAGTGCAAAAGTGGTTTCCTGCACCAACACAAGTGCGAAAAGTGGTTTTTCAACACTAACACAAGTGCGAATAGTGGTTTTTCAACACTATCACAAGTGCAAAAAGTGTTTTTTCCACACTAAAACAAGTGCAAAAGTGGTTTCCTGCACCAACACAAGTGCGAAAAGTGGTTTTTCAACACTAACACAAGTGCGAAAAGTGTTTTTTCAACACTAACACAAGTGCGAAAAGTGGTTTTTCAACACTAACACAAGTGCGAAAAGTGCTTTTTCCACACTAATACAAGTGCAAAAGTGGTTTCCTGCACCAACACAAGTGCGTAAAGTGGTTTTTCAACACTAACACAAGTGCGAAAAGTGGTTTTTCAACAATATCACAAGTGCAAAAAGTGTTTTTTCCACACTAATACAAGTGCAAAAGTGGTTTCCTGCACCAACACAAGTGCGAAAAGTGGTTTTTCAACACTAACACAAGTGCGAATAGTGGTTTTTCAACACTATCACAAGTGCAAAAAGTGTTTTTTCCACACTAAAACAAGTGCAAAAGTGGTTTCCTGCACCAACACAAGTGCGAAAAGTGGTTTTTCAACACTAACACAAGTGCGAAAAGTGGTTTTTCAACACTAACACAAGTGCGAAAAGTGGTTTTTCAACACTATCACATGTGCGAAAAGTGTTTTTTCCACACTAATACAAGTGCAAAAATGGTTTCCTGCACCAACACAAGTGCGAAAAGTGGTTTTTCATCACTAACACAAGTGCGAAAAGTGGTTTCCTGCACCAACACAAGTGCGAAAAGTGGTTTTTCAACACTAACACAAGTGCGAAAAGTGGTTTTTCAACACTAACACAAGTGCGAAAAGTGGTTTTTCAACACTATCACAAGTGCAAAAAGTGTTTTTTCCACACTAATACAAGTGCAAAAATGGTTTCCTGCACCAACACAAGTGCGAAAAGTGGTTTTTCATCACTAACACAAGTGCGAAAAGTGGTTTCCTGCACCAACACAAGTGCGAAAAGTGGTTTTTCAACACTAACACAAGTGCAAAAAGTGTTTTTTCCACACTAATACAAGTGCAAAAGTGGTTTCCTGCACCAACACAAGTGCGAAAAGTGGTTTTTCAACACTAACACAAGTGCGAAAAGTGGTTTCCTGCACCAACACAAGTGCGAAAAGTGGTTTTTCAACACTAACACAAGTGCGAATAGTGGTTTTTCAACACTATCACAAGTGCAAAAAGTGTTTTTTCCACACTAAAACAAGTGCAAAAGTGGTTTCCTGCACCAACACAAGTGCGAAAAGTGGTTTTTCAACACTAACACAAGTGCGAAAAGTGTTTTTTCAACACTAACACAAGTGCGAAAAGTGGTTTTTCAACACTAACACAAGTGCGAAAAGTGCTTTTTCCACACGAATACAAGTGCAAAAGTGGTTTCCTGCACCAACACAAGTGCGTAAAGTGGTTTTTCAACACTAACACAAGTGCGAAAAGTGGTTTTTCAACAATATCACAAGTGCAAAAAGTGTTTTTTCCACACTAATACAAGTGCAAAAGTGGTTTCCTGCACCAACACAAGTGCGAAAAGTGGTTTTTCAACACTAACACAAGTGCGAATAGTGGTTTTTCAACACTATCACAAGTGCAAAAAGTGTTTTTTCCACACTAAAACAAGTGCAAAAGTGGTTTCCTGCACCAACACAAATGCGAAAAGTGGTTTTTCAACACTAACACAAGTGCGAAAAGTGGTTTTTCAACACTAACACAAGTGCGAAAAGTGGTTTTTCAACACTATCACATGTGCGAAAAGTGTTTTTTCCACACTAATACAAGTGCAAAAATGGTTTCCTGCACCAACACAAGTGCGAAAAGTGGTTTTTCATCACTAACACAAGTGCGAAAAGTGGTTTCCTGCACCAACACAAGTGCGAAAAGTGGTTTTTCAACACTAACACAAGTGCGAAAAGTGGTTTTTCAACACTAACACAAGTGCGAAAAGTGGTTTTTCAACACTATCACAAGTGCAAAAAGTGTTTTTTCCACACTAATACAAGTGCAAAAATGGTTTCCTGCACCAACACAAGTGCGAAAAGTGGTTTTTCATCACTAACACAAGTGCGAAAAGTGGTTTCCTGCACTAACACAAGTGCGAAAAGTGGTTTTTCAACACTAACACAAGTGCAAAAAGTGTTTTTTCCACACTAATACAAGTGCAAAAGTGGTTTCCTGCACCAACACAAGTGCGAAAAGTGGTTTTTCAACACTAACACAAGTGCGAAAAGTGGTTTTTCAACACTAACACAAGTGCGAAAAGTGGTTTTTCAACACTATCACAAATGCAAAAAGTGTTTTTTCCACACTAATACAAGTGCAAAAGTGGTTTCCTGCACCAACACAAGTGCGAAAAGTGGTTTTTCAACACTAACACAAGTGCGAAAAGTGGTTTTTCAACACTAACACATGTGCGAAAAGTGTTTTTTCCACACTAATACACGTGCAAAAGTGGTTTCCTGCACCAACACAAGTGCGAAAAGTGGTTTTTCATCACTAACACAAGTGCGAAAAGTGGTTTTTCAACACAAACACAAGTGCGAAAAGTGGTTTTTCAACACTATCACAAGTGTGAAAAGTGTTTTTTCCACACTAATACACGTGCAAAAGTGGTTTCCTGCACCAACACAAGTGCGAAAAGTGGTTTTTCAACACTAACACAAGTGCGAAAAGTGGTTTTTCAACACTAACATAAGTGCGAAAAGTGGTTTTTCAACAATATCACAAGTGTGAAAAGTGGTTTATCAACACAAACACAAGTGCGAAAAGTGGTTTTTCCACACTAATACAAGTGCAAAAGTGGTTTCCTGCACCAACACAAGTGCGAAAAGTGGTTTTTCAACACTAACACAAGTGCGAAAAGTGGTTTTTCAACACTAACACAAGTGCGAAAAGTGGTTTTTCAACACTAACACAAGTGCGAAAAGTGCTTTTTCCACACTAATACAAGTGCAAAAGTGGTTTCCTGCACCAACACAAGTGCGTAAAGTGGTTTTTCAACACTAACACAAGTGCGAAAAGTGGTTTTTCAACACTATCACAAGTGCAAAAAGTGTTTTTTCCACACTAATACAAGTGCAAAAGTGGTTTCCTGCACCAACACAAGTGCGAAAAGTGGTTTTTCAACACTAACACAAGTGCGAATAGTGGTTTTTCAACACTATCACAAGTGCAAAAAGTGTTTTTTCCACACTAAAACAAGTGCAAAAGTGGTTTCCTGCACCAACACAAGTGCGAAAAGTGGTTTTTCAACACTAACACAAGTGCGAAAAGTGGTTTTTCAACACTAACACAAGTGCGAAAAGTGCTTTTTCAACACTAACACAAGTGCGAAAAGTGCTTTTTCCACACTAATACAAGTGCAAAAGTGGTTTCCTGCACCAACACAAGTGCGTAAAGTGGTTTTTCAACACTAACACAAGTGCGAAAAGTGGTTTTTCAACACTATCACAAGTCCAAAAAGTGTTTTTTCCACACTAATACAAGTGCAAAAGTGGTTTCCTGCACCAACACAAGTGCGAAAAGTGGTTTTTCAACACTAACACAAGTGCGAAAAGTGGTTTTTCAACACTAACACATGTGCGAAAAGTGGTTTTTCAACACTATCACAAGTGCAAAAAGTGTTTTTTCCACACTAATACAAGTGCAAAAGTGGTTTCCTGCACCAACACAAGTGCGAAAAGTGGTTTTTCAACACTAACACAAGTGCGAAAAGTGGTTTTTCAACACTAACACAAGTGCGAAAAGTGTTTTTTCCACACTAATACAAGTGCAAAAATGGTTTCCTGCACCAACACAATTGCGAAAAGTGGTTTTTCATCACTAACACAAGTGCGAAAAGTGGTTTATCAACACAAACACAAGTGCGAAAAGTGTTTTTTCCACACTAATAAAAGTGCAAAAGTTGTTTCCTGCACCAACACAAGTGCGTAATGTGGTTTTTCAACACTAACACATGTGCGAAAAGTGGTTTTTCAACACAATCACAAGTGCAAAAAGTGTTTTTTCCACACTAATACAAGTGCAAAAGTGGTTTCCTGCACCAACACAAGTGCGAAAAGTGGTTTTTCAACACTAACACAAGTGCGAAAAGTTGTTTTTCAACACTAACACAAGTGCGAAAAGTGGTTTTTCAACACTATCACAAGTGCAAAAAGTGTTTTTTCCACACAAATACAAGTGCAAAAGTGGTTTCCTGCACCAACACAAGTGCGAAAAGTGGTTTTTCAACACTAACACAAGTGTGAAAAGTGGTTTTTCAACACAAACACAAGTGCGAAAAGTGTTTTTTCCACACTAATACACGTGCAAAAGTGGTTTCCTGCACCAACACAAGTGCGAAAAGTGGTTTTTCATCACTAACACAAGTGCGAAAAGTGGTTTTTCAACACAAACACAAGTGCGAAAAGTGCTTTTTCAACACTATCACAAGTGTGAAAAGTGTTTTTTCCACACTAATACACGTGCAAAAGTGGTTTCCTGCACCAACACAAGTG